>NW_028295128.1:0-193000 GCF_964341445.2 Mesoplodon mirus | reverse complement strand
AAGTATCACTGGTGATAAGGCAGGATAATAAAACCCACTGTTACTTTACAAGCAATATATTATAAATCTACACTTCAATGAAATAGATGAAAGGAAATTCCAAAAAACTAAGTAGAAATAGAAAAATCTAAATTACCTAGACCAGTAACATAGAACCACAGCAACAAATCAGCAGATTAGAGAAGATCTGAAGAACATCATTAATAACTTTGGCCTGGGCTTCCCTGGTGGCGCAGTGGTTGAGAGTCCGCCTGCCGATGCAGGGGACACGGGTTCGTGCCCCGGTCCGGGAAGATCCCACATGCCGCGGAGCGGCTGGGCCCGTGAGCCATGGCCGCTGAGCCTGCGCGTCCGGAGCCTGTGCTCCGCAATGGGAGAGGCCACAACGGTGAGAGACCCAAGTACCACCAAAAAAAAAAAAAAAAAAAAACTTTGGCCTAAGTTTACATAAAACACTGCACCAACAATGATGGAATATATACATTACGCAGAAATTTTTAGGTGCATATGGCACATTTATAAAATTGACTATATTCCAGTTATAAAACAAGACTCCGAATAAGCAAGAAATTTAAAAATATATAACCAATATTTTACCAAATAGTTGGATATTAAAAACATACTTCTGATCATTATGTAGGTCAAAGATAAAGTTGCAATGGGAATTAGAATTTTATTAATTGAATGATAATGAAAATATGCCATAACAAAACCTGTGGGTTGCAAATAAAGCTGTGGTCACAGAGAAGTTTATGTATTCAAATTAGATTCTCTAAATGTAAAAGGGACAGGAATAAAGCAACTAGAAGATAACCTATCACCCTGAGGTAGGCAGCTCCTGAACTGTACCTGGTGGGGAAGGCAGGGCAGAACTTCAGGAGGCCAGCTGAGAGCACGGTGAACGCCACGTCAGGAGCAGTCTCCAAGAAAGAGCACTTAATGTACAAAGGGATGACTAAAATATATTTAAGAGCTAGCACCTGACTCCTCTTAAGGATGACTTAACGTTGCTGGGGAAAAAATAAGAAGTGCTCGGTGTACAAGGTGAATAGCTTTATAATTCCCAGGAGAATCTTGGTACCAGGACCACACAATGAAGAACTTGGAGTCCCCGTGGCTAATCCAGCAGAGAGAAAAGGAGAAACAGAGATGCGAGAGAAACTAAAGGGAACTCTTGGTGCAATTTGGTGCTGCTGCAGGCCCAAGTCCAGGTATGTGCTCTCTAGCTCCCCATCTTAAATAAAAGCCACCATGTTCCTTAGTCTTTCAGGTACTTAGAATTTCTCTTTAGAACCTGAAAATGGGGTCAGGTTTCCTGTCTGCATTGCTACAGTCCAAAATAGAGGCAGGATGGTTGAAATAGTTCTCTATCTGGCAGAGGAGGCCTTGAAGCTGTGAGCCACTCACTGCAAACCAGCAGGACATGAAGGATTCTTGAGCAGACCTGAAGCTACTGGGAGGCCTTTCAGGAGTTAAATCCCATAGTAAATACTGTACCTTCATTGGCCCCTTCTCCCTCTCTGTCCAGTCTTCCTCCACTCCCATGGGGGCCCAAAGGGGTTAAATGAGCACTATTTGACTTGTACTTGGTGGTCCCAGAACTTGACTTGGGCCTGGAGACTTCCATGAAAAGTCTACCTTCCACCTACTGGCTTGGGTTTCTTGGTCTCTGTGCTCCAGGCTAATCCCTTCAATCTGCTTTTTCCATTTCTGCCAATAATCCCCCTCTCCAGACCTTCCTAATGCTCTTCTGGGGTGGGAGGAGACTGACTGAGGGCAATGTTTATTTCTAGAGGGAGAGGTGACCACATGACTTCACAGTGGTCGTCCCCTTGATTATTCAGTTTCTGTCTAGATTAGTCGTGGGTGTCTGTGCACCCCAGCCTCACCCCAGGAGGCTGTAGAACACTGTCCTTATCTCAGCCCTGAACCGCTCTCTATCCTCCTTCCCTCTCTCTCCTTACCCTTCTTTACCCACAGACTCGCAGGCTTTCTGGACCTCTGAGGAAGATAAGCACGTCACAGAACCTCTGCTACAGAACAAAACATACTGAAACAAAGTTATTGAAACAACAGAAAAAGAATACATGAGGATTGTTTCTCCTGAGCGTTCAATTACCTAGGGGGCCTTTAGCAAACTTTGATTGATAAATCTAACCTTTCTGTCCTTGGCAATAGTTGATCACACTGTGAGGAAAACAAGTTAGGGAATGGAAAAATACTATTTGGATTTCAATGAAATAATAAAGATGCAGGGACTATCTTTGACTTTTGCAAGGTGAGAAGAGAGTTTACATTTTGATTATTGATGGCAGGAATCCCTTTTAAAACAGGGCCAGTCTGCATGATGCATTTAAAAATCAGCCTTTTCAAATATAGCCATAGCCCCCACAAGATCTCTTGATTTCTCTGGGGTCAGATAAACCATCACATTTCACAGTGGTGCCCTGTATATGAAAGTGATAAACATAATCTGGAAGCATGGCAGTGGCTAAAAATATGGAGCTGGCAGCCACACGTTGAAAGGATTTTTTGCTTTTAATTCATTGCATAAAATGCTAATGTCCAAATTCAGGCAGGTAGATCTTACCAACCATCAAGAGCTTCAACCCTGCTAACAGCTAAGTATGCACTTTTAAACCCTACTTTGACTGCTCCAGAAACTTACTGGGTTTCTTTAATGCCTCTGTTACTATTTCCTTTGTGTCATTTTGTTTTTCTTTAAAAACATAGCTGTGTGACCTTGGGGAAGTTAGATTATTTCCTTGAGACTTGGTTGCCTTCTCTGTGAATATCTGGGTATAATTTTAGTATTGCTCAATAGAATTTTGGGTGATAATGAAAATATTCTATATCTGTACTATGCAAAGCAGTATTCAATAGCTACATGGAGCTAATAAACATCTTTGAAATATGGCAAATGCAACTGAGGAACTGAATTTTTAATCTTAGTTTTAAATGTGTTTACATATAAATAATGTCACAAGCTAGCATCTGTTGACAGTACAGATCTACATAATATTTTAAGGATACTCTCCACTCAAAAACTCTACCATTCATTAACTCAATCTAATATTTTTGCCCTCTGACAAACAGAAAATAATTTATGCTTCCCTTGAAATTATCTGTCAAGACCTTTATCAGTTTGGGGACATTATATTCTTAAAATTGACTTTGCTTTATGAAACTTTAATAATGTTGGAGTTCCCTGCCCTTGGTATCACCTTTGTGATGATGGGAAATATTGTGGATGATCAAGGACCATTTCAAGAGATCATGGAGAGAAACCTTCTGGATTTAATTTCATTATGACGATGTCAAAATGCTTAATTACTTAAAATAAAACCCATACCGTTTTTATGCTGTTATATTCTACATGTAGCTGGAAAAATGTTAAAAATATTTTTAAAGAACTGCACATCTATTTTTGAAGCTGATTTGGCTGTTCAAGGCTTGCTAGCACTTTATCCATCTCAGTACTATTTCACTTAGTAAACAAATGCAGTTGCCATAATTGCTGCATATGTGTCTGTGTTCCCTTCTAGGTTATATGTTTTTGAAGTTAGAAACTATATTTATATCACAGCCCCTATGTATAGCACAATATCCATTGCTGATTCAGATTATGTTTTAAGATATGAGACAAAATTTAAGACTTTTATTA
The DNA here is from genome assembly GCF_964341445.2 of Mesoplodon mirus. Classification (NCBI taxonomy): domain Eukaryota; kingdom Metazoa; phylum Chordata; class Mammalia; order Artiodactyla; family Ziphiidae; genus Mesoplodon; species Mesoplodon mirus. The sequence goes on along the minus strand of NW_028295128.1, from coordinate 189,336 downwards.
TAGTCATAAACATCTAGCAAACCAACCAGAAAATAAAAGCTAATTTTCAATTGGTTGGCCAAGAACAAAAAAGAGAGGAATACCTAGTGCAAAACCATATCTCTAATAACTACTGTTGGATTTAGAGCATGCAGATGCTAAACTTCTTTTAAAATATCTTCTTATCAAAGGTTTGAGGTTGGACCTGAAAAAATTATATCAAAAGTGAAAATAATCATGTGGTCTGACCAGCCTAGATCACACAAAGTAAGTGTATACTATATATAAAGTAGATAAACTACAAGGTCCTACTGTATAGCACAGGCAACTATATTCAATGCCTTGTAATAACCTATAATGGAAAAGGATCTGAAAAAGAAATATATATATCTGAATCACTTGGCTGTACACCTGAAACACAACATTGTCAATCAACTATACTTCAAGTAAAAAAAACAAAACAAAACAAAACAAAGTAAGTGGAAAGGGAAGTATAGTTTTATAAATTCACCTCTGATATCCAATGGACCAACTTAAAGACAACAGAAACTACAACTTTCTAGGAGACAGGACATGGCCAGCAAACCAGGCCGTTACCCTCGGCCATACCTGCCCAAAAATATACAGACTAGCCTGCATTCATGAATACATAGGAATTCTTCATTTATCTGGCATTATTAGGCAATGAGGTATTGTATGTTAGGAGAAGTTTTTTTTAAATGACAAATTTAAGAGGAGTTACTTTAACCTTCACTCGGTAATTTTTTTCTAAAATTAAGAAATGTATCCACTGGTGTATCTAATGTTTCTGTGATAACTCGGGGTCATCAGTTCAATCAACGTTTGTATGAATAATGCAAATGGAAACAAGACAGGCATGCTTACTGAAACTGAAAATGACATATCACTGGCTGGAATAACTGAGGAGAGAGCAAGAAAACAAAAATGAAAACAAACCGTGATCAAGAAACAATCAGTCAAGTTCTGACTTTCTGTACTTTGTTTCAAAAAGAGATACCACAAATCCCAGCGAGAGACTCCAGCAGCCTTAGCTGTCTTTCTCCTTTGTTTCCACCTTTGTTTCCTTTTCCTTCTACCCTAGATTGTTCCAGGAAATGGTTATAGCTGCTTCCAAGACAAATTCTAATACTTTCTCTCACACAAACTTCACAATATTTCCATGGGATAAGTAGTGTGGAGGTAAAAGACAATTCATCACAGGGACATCTCCTATGAAAATAAAATTAGAAACTAGCTTCTAAACATGCAGAGAGAAGGGCGTGGTGTCAGGCACTAATTTCCTTGAGAATTCCTCTCCATTTCTAATAGACCTTCTTATTTACCAAGATCCCTTTTTATTGGTGTCCTATTCCAGACTGTTCCACGCTGTCCATCCTCATCCTGTCAAATACATTCACACTCTTTTGTGACCCTACTTATTTGCCCATTGAATAATCAATCATAGAACTGTCGGAATTAAATATAGAGTGAAATTAAAATACTGGAGTCACTTGGAGGGTTTAAGCAGCTCCACCAGAAAATACTGGGCATGGATTTAAAGAGGCTGTGCGGGACTTGCTCTTGTCCAAGTTCTTTCTCAAGAAGTATCTGAAATAAGCCTAAATTCAGAGTTAATCTGATTGGCCTCCTTTCTCAGGTGGACTGGAATTCACTGCTCTTTCCCCTCAACTCCCTGATGTCAGTGGCACTTTCCGGAGATGAGGTGGACTTCTCTGACTACTGCAGAAGCTCAGTTCCCCCCGGGCCCACTCCCTGTCTGAATCCCACACTTGAGGCCAGATGCCAGCCTTCCCAGAACATTCGTGGTCTCATTTCCGTTTTTGACCTGCTCAGATTGAGTCCCTGTAGACTCTTTCTCAGCTTGAAACCTGATCTTCAACCCCTTTCCCTGACCTCGATGGTTACCTTCCTACATTAGGCCTCAGGTGCTTTAGCTATAAAATGATATAGTTGCCCTTAATTCTAAAGTCTTCTTCCTAAAGCTCTACAATGTGCTGGCTCCTTGAAAATGTTTCTCTTTGCTGGTTTTCATTTTGTAGAGAATTAAAACCACAGCTACTCTAAAAGACAGTAAGTTACACTGGATAAGGAAAGTGTCCTTTTGTAGTTAGATTAACAGGGATGGAAGACGACTTAGTATGTTTTAAGATACTCATGATCCATTCTCGTGAGAGTCAGGGGAAGAAGGGCAAGAGAGTTAATAAAATACCAAACGATTGTGACAAATTAAGTTCACAAAGATGTAGCTGATTAGTTACTACTTGAATAAGCCACACATATCCAATTCAAGTTTTCCTTTATTTTTCTAAGAAGGGATCCCAGTGAACTGAGTCCCATGTTCAGGAACTCCACGTTCAATGGCTTAGTCTCTAAAAACTGTTCTGTTGCTGGAAGGTGAAATATTGCCCATCAGTCCTAATTGATGTTTAGCTATCACGCACATTTGAAATAAATTTATTACTTTGCCTGATCTCAGCGTAATACATTCCAAAGGGGCAAAGAGCACACGAAAATTTATGGAGTCTCCATCTTCTACAATAAAGTGTGCCATAAATTACATATTATTTGGCCATGAAATTCACAAGCCATAGAAACCACGCCATTAGCAATGTATACAGTGGTAAACAGCAGGTAATGATAATGATATAAAACAAAATAGACTGTGTATGTTGGCACAGCTGCCAATAAAGCAATCATTAAATACATTCATATGCATCTACGCTAGGTAAGCTCTTTGAGGGCAATTGCTATGAATTCTACATACCTGTCAGGATATTATATATAGCCCACTTTCTATGGCCTTTATTCAGAGACGCTGAGAAAGGGTTACTGTGGGTAAATTCAGACCTTTTCTCAATATAGAATTTGGTCAACATGCATTCTGAACAGCAAAATTTCACACTGCTTTCAATTTTCCTACAGTAATTGCCACCTCAACAAATGCAGGATTAAGTAGAATGGATTATAAGAAGTTAGAAAGGAAAGATGGAAGAAAAGAAGGAAGGTAGAAAAAAGGTGGGTATGGAGTACTTCAACATTTACATAAAGAGTGGACCTAAAACTAACCTGAGGTTACCCTAAACTATTAGCATATGCTATAGAAACTTAAATGAAAAAATTTAAAAAACCCAGCAAGGGAAACTCAAAGATTCTTTGTTTTTTTCACTCTATTGCATATACACATCCAACTTAAACAATCTATATGCTCATGTGCAATAAGAGAGCATTGTTTTGCAAGGCTATTTGGGTTCTATCAGCATGTAAAGGTCGGACAACTCAACTTTAGCAGAGCTAGCCTTCAGGTGAATAACTGCTTCTTTCAGGCTGTGAGCATCTGAATTTTCTGGAAATATTTCCCAAAAAATGAAAACTAAAAGAGTCCTAGGACAGCGTCCTTTAGAAGTTTTATAGTATCAGAGTTTTTGGAGGAAGAGTATCTTTGTCGATTATCAACACGATGATTCCAAGCAGGTCAATTTATGCTGAGAAGATTATATAACAGAACCCACTTCACCTCCATTATACTGACAATGGTCTTCCTTACTTCAACCTTGTGCTTCTTAGTAAAGTTGAAAATACTAAGCCAAGAACAGACAGTGACAATGCCAGAGACTCAGATGTACCTATAGGTGCCTTCAGACAACATCGCCACCCAGGCTAAAGTCCTGGTTTAAAACATCCCAACATGAATGACTCTCAAAAACCGTATGCTAAGCAAGTGAAGCCAGATCAAAAGGGCACCTACTGGGGCTTCCCTGGTGGCGCAGTGGTTGAGAGTCCGCCTGCCGATGCAGGGGACACGGGTTCGTGCCCCGGTCCGGAAGGATCCCACATGCCGCGGAGCGGCTGGGCCCATGAGCCACAGCCGCTGAGCCTGTGCGTCCAGAGCCTGTGCTCCACAATGGGAGAGGCCACAACAGTGAGAGGCCCGCGTACCACAAAAAAAAAAAAAAAAAAAAAAAAAAAAAAAGGGCACCTACTGTATTATTCAACTTACATGAAATTCTAAACTGGGCAAAATTCATCTCTAATGATAAAAAACAGATCTGTGGTTGCCTTGGGTTGGGAGATGGGGATACTTTTGCAAAAGCCTAGGAGGAATCTTTCTAGGGTTTTAGAATTGTTATCGATCTTTATGGGGGTGGTAGTTATACAAATGTATACATTAATTAAACGTCACTGAACCGTTGACTAAAAATGTCTGCATTTAATTGTATGTAAATGATACCTTAATAAGGTTGATTACAAAATGAGCCAAAACCAAAAAAAAGCAGAAGAAAAACCTCTCAAGACCTCAAAGGAAATACACTGTTTTCTTCCAGGGTACCAGATTGGAAATGAGGCATTGGTCTGTTCGACCTCAGATTATCCCTAGGATTATCTAGTCTATTTTAAAGCACTAGAGTCCCGTATCAGAAAAACTCACCCCATGTTTTATTACTTTGATTTCTTCTCTGCCTCTTCTCCCAACATTGTGAAGTCATTTACAGAAGAAAAACCAGCTTTTTCCAATTTTGCATCATCACATATTCTTTCCAAAGCTATTATTTATGGAATAAAATTTGGCTACACTTTGTAAAAATCTAGCTTTTTGAGCCTTACAAATCTTAACAGTTAACCTATTGCCTCCATTGGAATTTGGAAAAAATATTTTGAAAATGAATAGCTGAGATTTGACATTTTTGTTTTTTGTGATTTTCTCTTCCCCTAAGTGACAAGTGAGTAGGAATGAGAAACACATACATAAAGAAAAAATTATCTTGCTGCCTTTGCATGGTTATAATTTATAGGAGGCCCTTTTCAACAATAATCTATTATCAGAATCAATAAAATATAATCTCCATGAAGCCCAGGCCAGGATATTTGTCTCTTTTTCAGCAGATTGCAACACAAACCACATTCATGGATTTGCTTCTTGATGATCTTTGTAATACTGTAACAGCTGACCATTTCCTCATGCCTCTTCACCTTAACTTAAACCTGGTTTTTCACTAATGACCTCACATTTCCTTCTCTATCACTTGGTTGTCGGCCTCTTTTCCAACTCCAACTCCAACTCACATTTCACTCTGGAACCAAAGGAAGACTTCCACCTTCCTGCTTTTTAGTGATACCTCAAGGTCATTACCATATTGTGATCACCCTGAAGAATAGCCAGACAATTGCTATTGCAGAGCCATCTGACAGTTTGTGGCTCTAAAAATTAACTAAGGACCACATTTGTCCAAAATATCCTAGTTTAAGATTTTGGTAATACAGCAACAGTAATTCCGAAGTCATTTATGACAATCAGTGTGGGAAGCACCCTCCTTCAGGAAGATCCTTTGCCATACAATACTCTTTCCCTGTCAGGTAATAAGGAAGCACGGCCGTGGAAAGTAACCTCCTGTGGACAGAAATACTTGGCTTCGAGACGGCTTGAAGTTCATACATTTTTCTTGAATTAGATTCCCCATTAATTACTTTATCCACAAAGAGGTAATTATCAGAATTCTGTAAGCAATTAAGGAGATGCTACTGCACATTCTTTCAGCTTGGTGACCTTTCTCACTTTATTTCATGTGGCTATCTGAAACATCAGTGATTTACATGTCTTTCTTTTTTTTTTTAGCAGATTTCTGTGTGTGTGTGTGTCCCCATGATGAAAACATCATTAAAATAAGATATCATGAATAGACTCTTAAGAAGCAGAGTCTACTTAAAGTCCCGGAAAATGTGAACGCACTAACATTCATGGACAACTCTACATTCTGAAAGTTACTCCAAATTTTATTGATCTCTATTTTGTCTAGGAGTTTTTCAAATTTTCTACCATGATCATTTGTTAGTTTTATAATTACATAATAAAGGCAATACATCATACAATCTTTTGTAATCCATTGCCGTTTTAAAACTATTTGTTTCCTTGTCCTCAGCAGATATGTCATAGATTATTAGTACACAAGCAAAGACTTTCAACATAAGAGTACTTTATAGTGAGAAGAACTATACTGAGCTATCTCTATCCTAAGACAATGCACTAGGAAAGCACTAGGAATTCTTAAGCACTAGGAATACAGACACGATCAAGGGGCAAGTTCCTTGCCTTCGAGTATACATAATCATTATAGCAAATGCTTAAATAGCACTTAGTATATAACTCACCACAGCAGTCTTATTATACTCCTTTTTAATAGGTGAGCAGAGGAAGCCACAGGGAAGTCATAGGGTAAAGCCAGAATTTGAACCTAGGTAGACTATAGTACACTCTCCACTGCTTTAACTACTACGTTAAAATATGTATATATAAAAGTTATATATATTTATATAACTCCAAGCATTTTAAAGTTACAAAACACTTATCTACCAAAACTCAAAAAGGAGCACACAAACTTGCATAGAAAATAAACATGTAAAAGTTCATGAATAAACCACATTATAACCTGCTCCACATAATATACTGACTGCAGTGTCCTGGGCCTCTCCCATCCTTAGGTAACTGGAAATTACAACAAAATAATACTTTTCACCTTTGGAAGCCACACCATCTCTCATACCAACCAACCAATTACTTCCTTAGAGAGAATAGGAAATTAACCTGAATATCATATATATATATATGCTATATATATATATAGCATTACTGATGTAGAATCTTTGTTTAAAGACAATAACTTCAATAGCAGAGGGAACTTTACCATTTCAGGCTTCAGATAACCTCTATATTTCTCAGATTTTATGCTAAATCATAAAATGCCATATTGTGTCTGAAGCTATTTTTTCAATAGTCCATTTTCTTAAATGGACTAGCAAAGCAGTAAATACTGAGGAACATTTTGGCTCCCAAATCCTAACAAACAATAGAGCAGGGGTCAGTAAATTATGGATAGTGGGCCAAATCTAGTCCTCTACCAGCTTTTATAAATGAAGCTTTATTGGAACACAGCCATGTTCCTCAGTATATGTATTGTTTGTGTCTGTTTTCACATCACAGCAGCAGAACTAAGTAGTTGCAAAAGAGATTGTATGGCTTGTAAAGCCTAAAATATTGACTGTCTGACACTTTATGGAAAAAGGTCTCCAACGCCTGCAATAGGATATAATGAAAGTGATGCTATGTAACATCTAAGACTAGGTCATAAAAGGTCATGCAGCTTTTGCATGATTCTCATGGAATGCTTGAACCCTGGACACTCATTCTTGGGATACTCTACCTTGAATCCTAACTACCACATTATGAGAAGTCCAAGCCACATGGGCAGCCACCTATAGGCACTCCAGTCAACAGTCCTTGTTGGGCCCAGTCTTCAAGTCATCCCATCTCAAGGGCCAGAAATGGGAATTAAAATTATCTAGATGATTCCAGCCCCAGCCATTTCAATCCTCATGAGCTGAGGTTTCAGACATCAGTCATGGAGTAGAGACAAGCCATCTCCTCTGTGTACTGTTTGAATTGCTGACCCACAGAATCTGGGCACATATTAACATTTTTTTTTGTTTCAACACTAAGTTTGGACTTCTTAATTATGTAGCAGTACATAACTGTGTTATCTATTAGATAACACAGTTAGATATCTATTACCTAATAGATAATATAGCAGTGTGTCTGTACACAGGAGATCTACATTTCACAGAGCACATACTTTTAGATGTGAATGTTGACTGCTCAATTTCTAAGAAGAACCTATACACACATCTAGGTACAAAATGTTTATGTTTATGTAAATATTAGACCTATATAAACTAATCTATATTATCCATAAAATGAGGGGCCCTTGATAATGGCTAACATTTCTTTCTGGTATTTATTGTGTTCCAAGAACCGATAAATTCTTTCATTGTATGAATTTTCTCTTTTAACCCTCATAGTAACTCACTGAGAGAAGTAATGTTATCTCTATTTTATAGATGAGAAAACTGAGGCAAAAACAGATAACATGCTCAAGAGTACTCAACAAGTAAATTTGAGAGTCAAGATTTGAACCCAGTTCTCAAGTTTTAGATCCCTTACTCATAGTCACTAAGCTATATACTGAGGGAGGGGATGAAAGCTGAAGCCATTACCTCATGCTCAAGAAGTTAGACAGAAACTTAGCAGGTATGGTTGAAAGAAGACAGGACTTGGAGTCGTAAGTCCAGAGCCTGAGTGATGAAATGACTTCTCCTCTCCTCTAGATGTAGGTTTGTGTTTAGAAAATGAAGAAGAGCACTGCACATGTTGATTGTTGATTTCTGGACTTCATGATGACCAGAGAGTGGAAGTTTACCAGGGAGCTATTCTGCAATGACATAAATTATTGATTCAAAATCAAACCTTTAGTATAAATTACTGATTCAAAATCAAATCTTTATCATGTCTCCCTTGCATCAGAAGTCTTTCCCACTCTTCATTTCTTTTTAAACCCTTTCCTGTCTACTCTTGGCCAAAGCTTGAAGCCTGATTTAACATTTGGAAAGAAAATAATGAAATAGTCATGACACAGCAATTCCAATGCCTACTGAAACAGAAGCTCTAAATAATTTTTCAGATAATTTAGGAAATTAAAAATATTTACATCCTAGATGCAAAGACAGAAGTTACTTGTGTAATAAAATAAATGGTGAGACAAAAGGTTTCTGGTCAAGTAGATTTGTTTAAATAGGAACACTAATCTGAGTTCTACCCCTGTGCCAAAACCCAGTGACAGGTTGCATACAGCTTCTAAAGGGATAGTTCAGTGCATTGGGTCAAATTCATGCCCTAAAATGTGGTATTATTAGTAGTACTAGAAGACAGAGTGTCACTGTCTTCTTTGGGACATAGATGAAGACCCCAAGATAGACAATATCAAGGACAAGTTATGTAGAATAAGATATTATCTCAGTCCTTGGGACATGTCATCCAGGATAGAACAAGAAGTAGATTTATTATCAAGTACATGAAGCCAGAGACAGTAAGCAATGAGTGGTAGTTGGTTAAAATAGACAGGAGTTAGAAGTAGAGGCACGGATGTAGAAAACAAACTTAGGGTTACCAGGGGATTGTGGAGGGGAGGTTAAAATGGGAGATTGGGACTGAAATATACACACTACTCTACATAAAATAGATAACTAATAAGAACCTGCTCTTCTTATTAGCACAGGGAACTCCACTCAATACTCTGTAATGGGCTATTTGGAAACGACTCTAAAAAAAAATACAAGTGGGGCTTCCGTGGTGGCGCAGTGGTTGAGAGTCCGCCTGCCGATGCAGGGGACACGGGTTTGTGCCCCAGTCCGGGAAGATCTCACATGCCGTGGAGCGGCTGGGCCCGTGAGCCATGGCCACCGAGCCTGCGCATCCGGAGCCTGTGCTCCACAACAGTGAGAGGCCCGCGTGCTGCAAAAAAAAAAAAAAAAAAAAAAAAAAAAAGTGGGTATATGTATATGTATAATTGTTTCACTTTTCTGTACACCTGAAACTAACACCACACTGTAAATCAACTACACTCCAATAAAATTGTTTTCAAAAATAGGTTTTAAGAACCATAGTCAGGGAGCAGTGTGGATTGGAAAGATCTGACAAGAAATATTTCTGCATCCTCAGACAGTGCTCCCCAAGCTGGCTATTGCAAGGGTGAGCATTTAAGAGATCTTTGACATAAGGAGGACATGAGATTAACAATCTATCCCAATGTGCATGAATTATTCTCCTCGGGGCTATCAGAAATCAGATGGCATCCTAGAGCAAGGGTCAGCAGATCTTTTCTGTAAAGGGTCAGAGAGTAAATATTTTGGATTTTGGGTACCATACGTATCCGTTGCAATTGCCTATCTGCTGCTGTAGCACAGAAACAGCCATGCACAATACCTTAAGGAATGGGTGTGGCTGTGTTCAAGCAAAACCAGGAGTCAAGCGAGATCTGATCAGTGGGCCAGAGTTTGCGGACCCCGGTTCTGGGTCAGTGTTCACAGCTGAATGAGTCATGAGGCCTTAAGTTCCAGTTCTCATTGTACTACTTTCTACCTGGGTGAACTTGGGTTCATCCTTTTATTTATATGGGCCACTATGTTAGTCAAGTTTCTCCAGAAAAACAGAACCAACAGCAGGTGTATACAATGTGCCCATATATATTGATAGATATAGATCTAGATATCAATATTGATACCTAGATCTATATCCATATCTATATAAAGATAGAGAAAGAGAGAGAGAGATTTTAAACAATTGGTTCACACAATAATAGAGGCTTGGTAAATTCATAATCTGCAGGTTAGGCTGTCTAGAGACTCTAGGAAGAGTTGCAGTTCAATTTCTGTAAGTCTTCTGGCAGAATTCCTTTTTGCCACAGGGAAGTCAGTCTTTGTTTTATTAGAACTTTAACTGATTGGATGAGGCCCACCCATATTATGGAGGATAATCTGCTTTACTCAAAGTCCACCACCAATTTAAATATGAATTTCATCCAAAAACACCATCACAGGGACTACCCTGATGGCACAGTGGTTAAGGATCTGCCTGCAAATGCAGGGGACATGGGTTTGAGCCCTGGTCTGGGAAGATCCCACATGCCGTGGACCAACTAAGCCCATGCACCACAGCTACTGAGCACGTGCACCTAGAGCCCATGCTCTGCAACAAGAGAAAGCACCGCAATGAGAAGACCGTGCACCACAACGAAGAGTAGCCCTCGCTTGCTGCAAATAGAGAAAGCCCACAGGCAGCAACGAAGACCCAACGCAGCCAAAAATAAAAAGAAAGAAAGAAGGAAAGAAAGAATTTAAAAAACACAAAAACGCCATCACAGAAATATCCAGAATAATATTTGACCAAATAACTGGGCATGGTGGCCCAGACAAATTGACATGGCAAATTTACCACCTAAGCCATAGTTTTGGCATCTTTTACTGAGAAATTTGACTTATCTGAACTATTTTCATACCTAGAAGATACCTTCTACAGGTAACATGATTTGGCGCCCAAAGCCATAAGCTAGAGTATTTCATTCCAGGTCCCTCCTCAAATATCCATGATAGGTAGAAATTGGACATCAGTAGTTCTTGAAATCTCCCCAGTGAATATAATAGGCAACCAGGGCTGAGAATCTGGAGATGTAGAGAGAATTTAAATTGAACTTTAGTTAAACAGGAAAACAAGTTCTGACTCTACTGGCTGGAGCTAGACAAGGGATATGCATTTAGTGGGATGAGAAGATAAAGAACACTAGGGAGTAAATCAAATGCTTTACACCTGTGCTTAGCTAATTGTTACTCAGATAATTCAGACAATCTTACAGCATCTGAACCCTGAAATTCCTTAGTTCTGTTTCCAAAAATTAACTCTTCAAGTAACTGAACTCTGAGAATCATGTAAATCAAAAAGAAAAAGAAGAAATCTTATTTTCTGAATTCGTTGATTTCATATATACTGTTTCACTTTCATGATATTAACTAGTTATCTTTCTTTCCATTTTATGTTTGAGGAAAGTAAGGCTTTAAAAATCTCAGTCATTTTCTCAAGGTCACTTGTTAAGGGTGTGGTAGGCAGCATAATGGCTCCTAAAAATGCCCTCACCCTAATCCCTGGAACCTATTAATATGTTACCTTACATGGTGAAGAGGACTTTGCAGATATGACTGAAGTTACAGACCTTGAGATAGAAAGATTATCCTGGATTACCTCATGGAACAAATCTAATTGCATGAGTCCTTAAAAGCAGAAAACCATTCCCAACTGTAGAAAGAGAAAGATAGAGATGACTTAATAGAAGCAGAATCACAGCGATGCAACATTTGGGGTTTTGTAGGTGGAGAAAGGGGACTCTGAGTCAAAGACTATAAGTGACTGCTGGCAGCAGATAAAGTCCAGGGAACAGAAACACCCCTAAGAGCCTCCAGAAAAGAATGTAGCTCTGCCAACACTTTTTTTTCTTTTTTAACCATCTATATTGGAGTATAATTGCTTTACAATGGTGTGTTAGTTTCTGCTTCATAACAAAGTCAATCAGCTATACATATACATATATCTCCACATCCTCTCCCTCTTGCATCTCCCTACCACCCTCCCTTCCCTATCCCACCCCTCTAGGTGGACACAAAGCATAGAGCTGATCTCCCTGTGCTTTGTGGCTGCTTCCCACTAGCTATCTATTTTACATTTGGTAGTGTATATATGTCCATGCCACTCTCTCACTTCATCCCAGATAACCCTTCCCACTCCCTGTGTCCTCAAGTCCACTCTCTATGGCTGCATCTTTATTCCTGCCCTGCCCCTAGGTTCTTCATAACCATTTTTTCTTTTTTTTTATATTCCATATATATGTGTTAGCATATGGTATTTGTTTTTCCCTTTCTGACTTACTTCACTCTGTATGACAGACTCTAGGTCAATCCACCTCACTACAAAAAACTCAATTTCATTTCTTTTTATGGCTGAGTAATATTCCATTGTATATATGGGCCACATTTTTTTTGTGTGTGTGTGTGGTACGTGGGCTTCTCACTGTTGCGGCCTCTCCCGTTGCAGAGCACAGGCTCTGGACGCGCCGGCTCAGCAGCCGTGGATTATGGGCTCAGCCACTCCGCAGCATGTGGTATCTTCCTGCAGCGGGGCATGACCCGTGTCCCCTGCATCAGCAGGCGGACTCCCAACCACTGAGCCACCAGGGAATCCCTGTGCCACATCTTTATCCATTCGTCTGTCGATCCTGCCAACACTTTTACTTTACTCAATTGAGACCAATGTCAGACTTGTAAGGTAATAAATTTACCTTGTTTTGAGTCACGAAGTTTTTGGTAATTTGTATGAAAGCAATAAAAAACAAATACAGAGGTTCTACAAGAGCCAGGCTATATATTTATACTTAAGTATTTCTGAAATGAATTTAACATTGTGACTGACAGCAACAGCAGCAGCTTCCATGGGATCCCATCACACACCTGAGGAAAAGCAGCCTAATACAAAGCAGTGACAGCAGCAGGTCACTGCCCCACACTTGGAGTAGAGGGGCACTTGCTCTACTGTAGCAGCAGCATAGCCTGAATGGGAACCCATCCTCCTGTGGCACTAGTCCCATCAACATTAGCGTAATCTGCTAGCATCTGCTGAGCCAACAGGCCCCACATATACAAACTCTCCAACTCAGCAGCATTAAGTGAGCCAGGCTCAGGGTTTCCTGAAACTCATATCCAATGGCACTGGAAAGACAAGATATCACCTACACTTATGAAAACATAAAAAAACAAAAACAGAACACTGGGAACTTCAGAAAGAAAAGGGGAACAATGGAATGGGTGAAAACAAATGGGGTAAATAGAAGAGACTATCATTAGTCTCATGAGTTTCTTAAATACTATATGATGGTCCAAGCAAAAATTAGGACACCATCTGATGTGGTTCTCAATGTAGAGAAAGGAAATACTACAGAAAATCATACTTTAAAACTGGGGAATATTAAGAGACCTAAATGGAAGTAAAATGTTGAAACTTCACTTGAAGTCATAAAACACTGATTCCAGTAGACTATGATAAGTTACATATGTATACTGTAATGCCAAAAGCAACCACTAAGAAAACTATACACACAGTATACACACATGATTATAAATAAATAAATTAAAGTGGGCTTATTAAAAAATGTTTAACCCACAAGAAGGCAAAATAAGAGAAACATAAGATTGAGAAACTAAGGTAAAAGACAAAACAAAAAATAAAATGGTAGACCTAATCTTTAACATAGCAATAATTACATTCACTGTAAATGATCTAAGTAACCAAGTCAAAGACAGAGATTGGAAGAGTAGATTAAAAAATCACAAGCATGATCCATGTATACAGTGTCTATAAGAAGCTTACTTTAAACATCATGATATAGGTAGTTCAGAGTAAAAGGATGAAAATGATATATCATATGAACACTAATCAGAAAAAGCAGGAATGGATAAATTAATATCAGATAAAGTAGATTTCAGAGTAAAGGAAATTATTAGGGGCAAACAGGGTCATTACATAAAGATAACAGGAATAATCCACCTAGATGACCTAATGATACGAAATGTGTGTGCACCAAACAACAGCACTTCAAAATACATGAAGCAAACACTGAAAAAGGTAGTAAAAGGAGAAAATTTTAAATCCACAATTATTATTGGAGACGTCAACACAGCAATTTATAGAACTACCAGACAGAAAAATCAGCAAGGATATAGAAGAGCTGAAAACATCATCAATCAACAGGACATAACTGACATTTAAAGAACACACTCAATAAGAGCAGAATACATATTCAAGTGTCCGTGGAACATTCACTCATATACCATATACTGGGTGATAAAAAAATTAGCAGATTTAAAAGAATTAAAATCATAGAGAGTATGTTCTCTAGCCATAATGGAATCAGACTAGAAATCAATAACAGAAAGACAACAGGAGAATCTTCAATCACATGAAAACTAAACATCACAATTCCAAAGAACTCATGGGTAAAAAAGACAGCGTCAAGGAAAAAATTTGTAATGCATAGAATAAAAGAAAATGGAGATATAACAGATCAAAGTGTGTGGAATGAAGTGAAAGTAATGCTAAAAGGGAAGTTTATAGAACTAAATTGGGAAATAAAATATTTCAAAGCAATAATCTCATTTTCTATATTACAATAGTAAAAAAGGAAGAGGAAAAAACACTAAACAAGCAGAAAGAAGGAAATAATAAAGATGAAACAGAAATCCATGAAACTGAAAACAGGAAAATGGGGGGGGGGGAATCAATGAAACAAAAGGCTGGTTCTTGGAAATAAACAATTTAATCAATAAAGATCTAGCAAGACTGATAAAGGTAAAAACAGAGATGGCACAAATCACAGATATCAGATATGCAACCAGGGATACCATGACATATCCTGCAGGTTAATAAGGGACAAGTTATTATGAACAAGTCTACACTCTAAATTCAAAAATGTAGATGAAATGGGCCAATTCTTCTACACCCAAAACTACCCAAACTCAGCCAAGATGAAATAGATAATCTCAATTTTCCTGTAACCATTAGAAACACTGATTTTTCTTATAAAAACTCCCAAAAGAAATATTCAGGCTTAGATGTTTCACTTTTACCCAAGACTTAAAGGATTAAAACCAATTTTACATGATTTGATAAGAAATAGAAGTAGAGGGAACCGTTCCTAATTAATTTTATGAAGCCAGTATTACCTTGATACCAAAACCAGACAGGAATAGTATAAAAAGAAGAAGACTATAGACCAATATGTTTTATGAAATTGCCTGTAAAAATCTTCAGCCAGATATTAGCAAATTAAATCCAGAAATATATAAAAAGAATAATATATCATGACCAAGTGGTATTTATTCCAGTTATGCAAAGTTGGTTAAATATTTGAAAATCAAACAATGTAATCCACCATATCCAATAGATTAAGGGGGAAAAGTCATGTGATCCTATCCATTAATGCAGAGAAAGCATTTGACAAAATCCAATCCCATTCATGATTTGGCACATATATACAATGACATATTACTCAGCCATAAAAAGAAACAAAATTGAGCTATTTGTAATGAGGTGGATAGACCTAGAGTCTGTCATACAGAGTGAAGTAAGTCAGAAAGAGAAAGACAAATACCGTATGCTAACACATATATATGGAATCTAAGAAAAAATATGTCATGAAGAACCTAGGGGTAAAACAGGAATAAAGACACAGACCTACTTGAGAATGGACTTGAGAATATGGGGAGGGGAAAGGGTAAGCTGTGACAAAGCGAGAGAGAGGCATGGACATATATACACTACCAAACGTAAGGTAGATAGCTAGTGGGAAGCAGCCTCATAGCACAGGGAGATCAGCTCGGTGCTTTGTGACTGCCTGGAGGGGTGGGATAGGGAGGGTGGGAGGGAGGGAGACGCAAGAGGGAAGACATATGGGAACATATGTATATGTATAACTGATTCACTTTGTTATAAAACAGAAACTAACACCATTGTGAAGCAATTATACTCCAATAAGGTTGTAAAAAAATAATAATAAAATTAAAAAATTATAAAAAAGAAGAAAAAACCCCCCAAGCAAACTAGGAATTGAAAAGGAACATACTGAAACTCATCAAGAGGATCTACAACCTATACCGACATTATATTTAACTGTGAAAGACTGAATGCTTTCTCTGTAAGATCAGAAACAAGGCACCGATATCTGCCCTCACCACTTTTATTAAATATATTAATGGAGGTTCTAGTAAGAAAATAAAGCAAAAATAAATAAATACATAAATTTAAAAGTTAAATTTTTAAAACATTTATTTAAAAGATAAAAGGACTATTCCTACTACGTTGAATAGGAAGGAATATATCCTACTGAATGTTGAATAGTAATATATACTATTGTATTAAACAAGGAAAAGTAAAACGGTATCTGAAGAGGAGATGATAATCTAAATGGAGAAAATACCAAGGAATCCACAAAAAGCTTGAGAAATAATATTAGTTTGTAAATGTTGTTTTTTTTTTTTGTGGTACGTGGGCCTCTCACTTTTGTGGCCTCTCCCGTTGCTGAGCACAGGCTCCGGACACGCAGGCTCAGCGGCCATGGCTCACGGGCCCAGCCGCCCCGCGGCATGTGGGATCCTCCCGGATCGAGGCACGAACCCACGTCCCCTGCATCGGCAGACAGACCCTCAACCACTGCGCCACCAGGGAAGCACTTGTAAATGTTTTAGAGTACAAATCAACACAGTTTTATCAAATTATATATTAATAACAAATGTGTAGAAGCTTAAATAAAAATATGTGATGCCATTTACAACTGACCTAAATAAATACTTAAATATAAGCCCAATAAGACATTTATAGGTCCTCTATACTGAAAATTACAAAATGCTGATGAAGAAAAATGTAAAAGTCCCAAACAAATAGTGAGACATACCTTGTTCATGGATTAGAAAACACAACATAATAAAGATGTCAATTCTCCCCAACTTAAGAGGCTTAACAGAGTTACTCTTAAAAGGCCCTCAAGGTTTTTGTGGATATAGACAAGCTTATTCTAAGATTTATATGGTAAGAAGAGGCTGAAGAATAGCTAAAACAATTTGTAAAGGAAGATTAAAATGGGAGGAATTCATCTACCCAATTTCAAGATTTTGCAGTAATGATGGAGGGTAGATACACAGATCAATGGAATGGAATAGAGAACCCAGAAATAGACTGACATAAATACATTTAACTTGTTTTTGACAGCAGTGTGAAAGCTATCAAGGAAGAATAGACTTTTCAAAAAATGGTACTGAAACAGTTGGACATCCCTCGACAAAAACAAACAAACAAAAAATGAACCTTAACCTAAACCTCCACACCTTACACAAAAATTAAATCAAAGTGGATCATAATCTTCAATGTAAAAGCAGGACATTTTTAGAAAAAAAATAGGAGAAAATCTTTGGCATCAAGAACTACGTGAATAATTCTTAGACTTGACACCGAAAGTATGATCAATAAAAGCAAAAATTGATAAATTGGATCTCATCAAAATGAGTTAAAAATGCTTCATAGAAGATCATTTTAAGTGGATGAAAACTCAAATTACACAGTGGGATAACATATTTGAAAATCCCACATGAGACAAATGACTTGTATGTATGATATACAAAGAACTCTCCAAACAACTTAAAAAAACCCAACTAGAAAATAGGCAGAAGACAGGAACAGACATTTCATGGAAGAGAATATAAACATGGCAAAGAAGCACATGAAAAGATGCTCAACATCATTAGCCATTAGGGAAATGCAAATTAAGACCATAATGAGATATCAGAGAATAACGAAAATTAAAGGATAGTGACAACATCAAATGCTGGTGAGTACATAGAAAAATGATATCACATCACTGGTGGGAAAATAAAATGGTTTAGCCACTCTGAGAAACAGCTTGACAGTCTCTTTTAATCCTAAAAGTAGATTCACCCTACAACACAGTAATTGTACTCTTGAGCATTTATCCAAAAGAAACAAAAACTTCATTAAGTTCCCACAGAAACTTACACATAAATGTTCATAGCAGTTTTATTTATAACAGCCCAAAACTGGCCACTACCCAAATGTCTTTCAATGGATGAATGTTGAAACAAATTGTGATAAAATCTTATGATAGAATACTACTGAGCAACAAAAAGGAACAAATTATTAATATGTGCAAAAATTGAAATGAACTTCAAGGGAATGATGCCGAGGGAAAAATTTTAAAAAGCCAATCTCCGAAGATTAAGTAATTCATGATGATATTTACATATTATTCTTAAAATAACAAAACTGTGGAGATGGAGAACAGATTAGAAGTTGCCAAGGGTTAGAGATGGGGGTAGAAAGTACAGCGGGGGATCTTTGTGAGGTTTTTGTGGTCCCAGTACAAATAATACAGCAATCTTGGTTTTAACCCCGAAAGATGTTTAAAAGCAATTCCTAATAAGAGGTGTCCAGATATTTAGCAATGGCAGCAGATTAGAGGTATAGCTACCCAACATGACAGCTTCAAAACAGATGGTACTAATTCAATGCATATGTTAATTTTTAAAAGGCCAATCACAATACTTAAATGGTATATATCTTAACGATATTATTCTAAGGATCCAGCTATACCAGATGGACTAGCAGGATTTTCTGTACATTCAATCTTGTTTAAGACAGTAAATCTTATAATAAGACAGTTAAAAAAAGAAAAAGAAAAAAAAAACAAACCAACGACAGTTGGATATTCTCATAGGAAGATGAGGTGAAAATATGTAGCAGTGGTTCAAAAGCTTAAGCAGTGGCACCTAAATTTGGCTGCACATTAGAATCATCTGAAGCACTTTTTAAAAACCCTCACACCAACAGTTGGTCATCCTAAACCAATAAAATCATTTTAAATCTCCTCAGACGATGCCATTGTCTAGCCAGAAGTGAGAACCAGCGGACTAAGCAGAAGGGGATGTTTCTACAAAGATTTCTTAACAATAAGTTCTTTCACCCCATCAGATTTACCTTCCTGCAAAGGGGTAAAGAAGGCTAGATGTTGCCCATACTTGCTTAGCTTTAATGAGCACTTGTGACTTGCCCAAAACCTAGATCATGTTTCCCCTAAATTTCATGTTATTTCCTAAGTTTTTCAAATCCAGGGCTAAGGGGTTTGCCAGGATGAGATTTTAAGTGCTCACACAGGGGAAGTCCCTGGCAAACCAGGACAGAGGTCACTCTACATTGAAATGTAAAGCATCCTAAATAACCCTGCCACTGCCCCCAGATACTCGTCTGTGCCAACCAGTGGAGAAAAGGCATTCTCCATTACCACCACGGCAAATGCTGCTGTACTTGCCTTGGCTACTCCCTATCTTTTCCAGGCGTCTCTCCCCTTCACCTGCTGGTGGACGCTTTGGCAGCTGACAATGCAGATATTTTCAAACTTTAAGGTGAATAAAAATCATCTGCAGGGCCAGTTATAACAGAGATCACTGAGCCCCACTAGAGTTGCTGATTCCATAGGGCTGGGACAGGGCCCTAAAACTTGAATATCTGACACATTATCAGGGGACGCTGGTAAAGCTGGTCAGGTTGTTACCGAATGCACGTTCGTGTGTCTGAAGCACAGTGGGGCCAAACAAACCGAAAGGTTGCAGTCTGGAGCAGAGAAAGGTTTATTGCAGGATCGAGCAAGGAGAGGGGTGGCTCGTGTTCCAAAAACCCTGAAATCTCCAAAGGATTTCAGCAAAGCATTTTTAAAGGCCACGGGAGGGAGGGACGTCCCAGGGAATGTGATCAGCTCGTGCACAATCATCTGACTGGCTGATGTTGAGGCCACAGGGCAGGTAACATTATCCATCCTTAGGTGCCAGAAGGTCTGGGGGCTGTGTGCTCATGATCATCAAAGAGTTAATTTCTTCCATTGGGTGGTGGTTTTTAGCATCTGAAAACTCAAGAAATATGCCTGAGATACTATTATCTGAGGACTTCAGAGAGGAACTACAGCAGAGGCTATGGGGGATGGGTCTGTCCTAGGAAGGCCCCATAGGGTACTGCTTGCTTACAAGGTGACCATACTTTGAGAACCACTGCTCTAGTGGCTTGGAATGTTAAAGTAATGGAAGAATCCCTTCCCAGATCTAGATTCTAGTATCACCAGCTATTTTGGTGGGGGGAAGGGTAAGTTCTGTCCTTGCTTGGACTTCTTGTTCATTTATATCAAAGCCTATTTGAGGCAGTGCACTCGGCAGTCCTGCAGATCTGTCTTTGGCTCCAACAGTGTTTGGAATGAACAGACGCAGGGACGCTCCTTGCTCCAGCCCCCGACCACCCTCCAACATTTCTTCCTGTCGCAACCTTTGGAATCAGCCACTCAGCTATCCTCAGCCTCCAGGACAGGCCAACACCGTTTTTGGAGCTTAGCTCCTTAACACTGATCAACCACGAGTTCCCAGGTTCGTCAGAATTATTCCATCGAGGTGGAGGCCGCCATCCACCGCCTGTTCAACATGCATCTGTGGACACTTACCTCTCTCTAAGCTTCTATGTCCACAGCAACAGTGGGACTCTGGACAATGGGGGCCACATTTTTCGCCAACTGGCTGAAGAGAAGTGTGAGGGCGCCCAGCGACTCTTGAAAATGCAAAACAAGTGCTGCGGCCGCGCCCTCTTCCAGGATGCGCGGAAGCCTTCTCAAGATGAGTGGGGTAAAACCCAGGACACTGTGCAAGCCACCATTCTTAGGGAGAAGAACCTGAACCAGGCACTATCGGATCTGCGCGCCCTGGGTCCTGCCCGAGCAGACTCCCACCTCTGTGACTTCCTGGAGAGCCGCTTCCTGGACAAGCAGCTGAAACTCATCAAGAAGATGGGCAACCACCTGACCAACCTCCGCAGGCTGGCTGGTCCGCAGGCTGTGCTGGGCGAGTATCTTTTCGAAAGGCTCACGCTCGAGCACAAACAGGAGTCTCTGAAGTCCAGCGGCCTCTGAGGAGCCCCTCTGGTGTCAGAGCTTCTGCCTGAAGCCCAGCTCTGCAGCCACTAGGCAGCTTTGTAACCGCCCTGGAGCCTTCTCCCAAGCCTTGGACCAAATGGAAACAATAACACTTTTTGCAGAAGGAAAAAAAAATGCCTATTTGAAACACAAACAGAATAAAGAGAAAAAAAGAATATATATATATATATTCATGTTCTTTTAACATATGAATTGCCCCACTTTATCTGTGTGAAATACGTTTGTTCCCGTTATTGGGCTGGTTCTCAAGCTTTGCTGCTCATATGAATTACCTAAAGAGCTTTTTTTTTTTTTTTTTTAGTATTAAATATATTTTTAAATTAGTTTCTGCTTTATAACAAACTGAATCAGTTATACATATACATCTGTTCCCATATCCCTTCCCCTAAAGAGCTTTTAAGAGAAACTTTGGTGTCTGGGTCCCAGCCCCAGAGATTTTGATTCAGTAGGTCTAGGGAGGAGCCTGGGCACGGGGAGGTCTCAGAGTTCCCCAGGTGATTCTAATATGCAGCAACTTTGTGAACCACCTCTTGGCTTCAATCCAGCTAGTGATCAGATATTAAATCTAAGACACATGGGCTAGTGCGTGAGCTCTGCTGCTAGGCGTGTTCCATTTTCTTCCTCCTGGAAGATTCGTGCCAGGGAAAATGATTGATAGTTGTGTTACTTCTCTGAAATGGATAGAAATTTCCAATTAGCGTGAACAGGGGAGGGTGAATGGGTGAATGCAATAAGGTGTATCATTTATGTATTTCCCTATACATATGTGTATGGCTAGAAGCTTTTGCAACTGACGTCTGCCCTACTTTTCATGCGAATGGTAATGCTTGTCCTCCTAATGCAGCTGTAAACTTTATAAGCCCATAGGTAGACAGCATCACAAAATACTTACCCCTCCCCACTGGCCCACTCTCAAGCTTCACTCCCCTTCCCCAATACACAAATGTACATCAATGTGCTTGAGACCAATATCAACATACTGACCTTCAATTCTTCCACTTTGCAGCTTCCCTCTTATCAGGAGATGTCAGCATGTAGTGCCCAGAGGAGGCATTTCCAGTCATCTCAGCTTAGAGGTCAAATATCCAAATATCCAAAGTAAAAAAGGTTAAAGAAAAGAAGAAGAAGAAGCAAGGAAGAAAAGAAGGAAACAATTTTCTTATCTCATAGTAATAAGGCAGTTTTCCTTAAAAAAAAATAAAGACTTAAGCCTTAAATTCTCTTTCCTAATCAAAATGTGCTTTTCCGTCTTTAGACTATTCCTCTTATATCCTGTATTATTCATGATGTTTAATTCTTGAAATAGCACATGGCTGAAAACAGAAGCTAACCTCTTGTCCACTATGAATTAAATCTTCTTTTCCTAGGACCCGTCTACAATGTACAGTTTGGGGTTTGCCAACATAATTATTTTCTCTGAAATAAGGTACAGCATTTTGCCTTTTCAATATAGAGTTATACAATACATTGTGAACACAACATAGTCAATATAGTCAATACAACTATAACACACATGATATGATGCCACTTTGGTGCTTTTCTTCATCCATGTCATTCTGAAATTTGACAGTATAGTTTTCATATTCTAATGAGCTGAGTATTACCTTTGCAAGGATAGAAAAATAAAATAACTTCATAATATTCTTGTGTGGTTTGCCCCTGGGGTGGATTACCATAATGGGGGCATATTTGAGCCTTTCTCCAAGTCATTAAAAAACCTCCAGCGAGTAGCCCCTTGTCCTCTCCAGGAAATTGCGGGAAAGTATCTTTAATCACAATAATCCAGGGGGGGAGAAATCTCGGAAATAAGACATCTGCTTCTGTGCCTTGTTGTTTTGCACAATAGCAATGATTGCTTTAGCAGCTTCTATTGCCATATGTGTAAAGTAAGTAAATGAACATAAAATTGAATGAACGCACAAAAGAAGGATAAACCCACCGAGTTTAACAAATCCACTCTCTCACCTGCTGTGTCCTGAAACATGAAAGAAAGAATCACGGGATCATAAGGATTCATAAAGTAACAGTCTCTGTTAACAATATTGACAGGAGGTATAAGGATGATTTGTCTGATGTGGGACCAACAGCTTAACTGCTTAATTCTTTTTTTTAAGGGCAAATCATTCATTTATTGTTTAAAGATTGCAAGACAACATCTGAATTTTTGTAGCACAATTTAAATGTTTTACTTTTTTGATAAAGCAGAGTATAATAGAAAAACAATTAGTTTCCAGTAATATCTATATCTCTATTCAGAATTAAGTCCTCCACAGACATGTAACCTGGAAACAAAAGCCTGTTCCAATAAGCAAAGCTTCAACAGAGCGGCTACTTTTCGGGCCAGGGAAAGGTTCATCCCTATAGGATGATGACGTGCTGTGTAAAATGGCTGCAAGGTCACAGCCTTGAGGGCGTTGGAAGTCTGTTATCCTATTCCACGTTAAGGAGTTTGGTGAACTTCAAACGACCGTTCGTCTGCAACCAAGCTGCCAACCTTTAACTGATATTTCAAACAGGTAAAAAATAAATGAAAAGAAATCCCTACACTGATGTTCCTCGATTTACACTGTTAAATGGTTCATTAACATGTAATTCTGGCTAAGAATTACATTTGAGACTCCTTGCTCAGATTCTGGTTAACAGTACTAATCTTTAGAAATTCAAGTTCTCATTCATCAATAATTTGTCAGCTAGGATACATTCAGGCATCAGCTGCAGCTACAGAACAGGTGCCCTGCCTCAGCGCTTCGGAAAGACAGAATGTACAACACCACCAGCAGACACAATACCTGTCACTAGACGGCACGTGTGCAGGACAGCAAGACAGAAGCGTCTATTCAGATGTGCCGCGGAGCAGCCGGAGAAAGAGGACTTCACCGCCCAGGGTCAGGAGGGACGGGGTAAGGAACTGAAGCAGCACCGACGAATGCGGTCAGAAGGACCAAGACAACTGATGGTTGCAAGGCAAGTTTTATTATGCTCCGGTTGCAGATTATATAGACTAGAAATGGAAGGTTGCCAGATGGTGGTTTACATTATCTATAGACTGTCTCGGCTCAAGGTTAACTTCCCTGGGAGAAAACCCATAAGCCCAGAATCATCCAAAATAACCTGCATGTGCAGGGGGGAGACAGCTTTGCTTGTCTCATTTTACTTTCTTTCTGATTTCTGGGCCCTGCTGATTTATCTCCCATGGAATGGAACAAGGAGGGGAACAAGTAGGGACAGTCCCTTCGAGCAGCGGCGGCATGCCTGGCATGTCCGTAGCCTGATCTCAAGGCTGACTGTTTCCCTCAGTTCCCCTTTTTTTATTTTTTAATTTTTGCTGCAAAGTAATTCCATGAAGCGTAGTGCCGAGAGTAGTATATTGTTGCATGAGGATACGAAACAGACATGAGAAGATTATTATCAAAAATAGGCAAATTATGGCCAGGGTAATAAATCCTGACAACCCTCCAGTAATCCACGACTGAGGGTTTAACCACTTTAAATGGTCCAGTAAAGTTTTAATTACATCTTCTTGCCAAATATCATCAAGATGTGCATTTTGTATATCCTGAATTTCAGCATTTAATTTCTTAAGATCAAGACTAATATTATTATCTGACCAAACGCTCAGCAGATGCATTTTTACTTTTTCCCATTCCCAAATACAGTCATTGTACTTGTAAGGAGTAACAAATCCATGTATACTTTTCATGACAAGCTAAACGCATCCTCAATTTTAATGCTGCCATCTGATCTCCAATCCCCCAAATTGCGTTTTTAAATTCATCTAACTTGTTATTCATCTGTAAATCTATGTGACTTTGTAAAGATAAAGCAAGACTGGTATTTTGAGATAATTGATTAGCAAAGTGAGCATGATTAATACTCTGTGAAAGAGCAAGACGGGCAGTAGCCGCGGTAGCAGACAGAGCAGCCAAGGCAAGTCAACTTACTATTAGCCACCCAATAAAGCGTCTCCTTCTCTGCAAGGCTTTAGAGAGTTCCACCCGTGCCTGTACTCCAGTATCTTCATACCAAGGTTCTCTCCGATGTACAGGCGCCATAACATATATGGGTTACTTTAGTATAAGCACAGATTGTGTCCCTGCAGAAGGGAACATACAACTGTAAAAATACAATGAACACAGCTAATACTATATCCTCCTTTGGAGGAATTACCAATGTTAATAGAACCAATCAAAAGTGTATATGGAGGAGCAACACAAGTTATAACAGGTGTATTGGAATAAGTTAGAGCTAGTTTCCATATACCCCAGTTCTTTTGAAATGCGATAAACCTATCTATGACGGGAATAGAAGAGATAACAATTTACCCCTTGGTATAATCTATAGTACACCATATTTGGTTATTATTCCAAGATGCATTGCAACATTCAAAATTGGATCCAGGAAAGTTAATGGTCATAAAAGGAGGAAATTGATTTTTTGATTTTCTCTTAAGAATAGTAACCATATGTCCAGCCATAAGTATCCCTTGTCCTCCAAGTAAACGCTTCATACACAAATAATTTCCTGAATCTTCACCTGTAACCTTGGCTATAGTAATAGCGGAATCCCTAAGTGGTGAGGCGTATGAGATTCGACCTCTAATATTAATAGGTTGCCCATTTTTATAGCAAATGGTGGTATCCTTAAGATCCTCTCGTCGGCTGGTAGCCGGGCATGTAAGAGTAATGTTGGTTCCTGTAAAACGAAGGATGCCTGGAGAGCCTGACAAACTAATTGATTGATCCGTTCCCTCATAAACATCTGTATGCTCATAACTAATAGCCTTTACACATCCAGTTTCCAGATTCAATGGGCTAAGACGGACAGGATAGGTACTAAACCAGTTAGTATAATTTACAGACATATTGATTTGTTTTATATTCCCAATAAGAGGCCCATAAACAGTATCATCGTAAAATACAGGAAACTCTGCTTCAGACCAAGATATGGGTTTTAATAGTGGAGGATCAGGTACATAGGCCCAGTAAGTTGCTGCATTAACAGAGGGAACACATGAAATGGTTGCCAACATAGCCAAAAATAAAGTCACAGGTGTAACAGGATTATTCTGTTGTTTCACTAACTCTTGAGCTCGTGAAACCAATTGTTTAATTTGTCCCCAAGTTGGAACATCACTCCTTTGAGTCGTCCTGGCAAGTGGTCTCCTCTTCTTCTTCTTTTGCTAAATCAACACTGTCAAATTTTCGGGAGAGATGCAGAGCTTCTTCATCTTCTGAACTAGTTGTGAGCTGTGGCGAGCCATCTATTTGCTTGACTAAGCAAGCGCTCAGGAAGCCAGAGAGGTCCAGGAGCTGATCTGGGAAATATACACACGTGACCACGTCCCCAAATCAACACAGGATCAGGACCACGCCAAGTGCTGGTTAGCGGATCTTTCCCGAGGACCTCCAGAGATTGAAAGGCCAATCTTGGCTCAGCC
The DNA here is from genome assembly GCF_964341445.2 of Mesoplodon mirus. NCBI lineage: Eukaryota > Metazoa > Chordata > Mammalia > Artiodactyla > Ziphiidae > Mesoplodon > Mesoplodon mirus. The sequence goes on along the minus strand of NW_028295128.1, from coordinate 162,945 downwards.
ACCAACCTTTCCCCTGTCAACAGTGAGAAAATTTAAAATAAACAGAGCATGATTTATAAGGTTATGTAGTGTTGTTCTATATAATTCCCCCATTTTTATTTTTTCAATAGTTAGCTTTAAAGGTCTATTTGCACGTTGTATAATACCTTGTCCTTGAGGGTTATATGGAATGCCTGTAATATTGGTAATTTGTAATGAATTACAAAATGTTGCAAAAGCAACACTAGTGTGAGTGGGCCCATTATCTGTTTTAATAATTTTGGGAAGGTTCATGAAAGCAAAACAGTGTAATAAATGAGTGATAACATGTTTAGTAGCTTCTCGGGTCTGTGCTGTAGCACAGAGGAAACCAGAATAAGTATCAATAGTGACATGAACAAACTGTAATTTCCCAAAAGACGGGATATGAGTAACATCCATTTGCCATAAATGACTAGGTAATAATCCACGAGGATTAACACCATAATGTGGAACAGGAAGGTGAGGTAAGCACTGTGGGCATTGCTTAACAATTTGTCGGGCGGCTCCACGAGGAAGGGAAAATTGTTTGCGTAATGTAGCCGCCGACTGACGGTGTAAAGCATGCGACTGCTGTGCTGCTTGTGAAGCAGTTTGATCATAACTTACCATAATATGAGGGTGTCCAGGACATGGACCATGAGTACCAACAGTATGAAGATAATGAATGCAATACCTTAGCCATTCTTGACAGCATGACGAACGGAAAGGAGGAGGACGGTAAATTGGGATATGTCCTGCTTTAGGGAAAAGAGATTGAGGAGGAAGAGTAACTTTAACTTTATTTTTGGGAGGAAAATGCACAGGATAAAGATCACGTTTAGATCGAGTTAAAACATCTGCAGTCGCATTCATTTTAGACAATGGACCAGACAAGTTAGAATGAGCACGATATGCAGAGCTGCAACAGGACCATCGTGGGAACGAATAAGCTGTTGAAGTAAACGAAAAGAGGATGATAATTCAGGGTCATTAGTATATCCTCTGGTTGCAGTCTCCAGAAGAAATAATAAGCTAATAAGATATTTACTATCAGAAAACAAATGAAAAGATATAGAAGGCAAATGTTTAAAAGCCATAATGACAGCATACAGTTCAACACGTTGAGCTGAAGTCAAGGAAGTTTGTTTAATGAGTTTTGTTCCGTCGTCAATGATTACAGTAGCCACTCCTGAAGAAGAACCGTCTGTAAAAACCAAAGGTACATGAGGAATAGGCTGTTGCCTAATTATAGAAGGAAAGATATAAGAGTTAAGTTTGCTGAATTGGATCAATTTATCAGCAGGCTAATGGCATTCCAAGGTACCTGAAAATCCTGCAAGAACAAGACCCCATTCATTACTATGTTGAAAAAGCCAATTTTGTTGACTAACTGAATAAGGGATAATAATTTGAGAAGGTTCTATACCTATAAGTTGTAAGCATCTAGTTCTACCTTGCATTATTAACTTAATAATAAGTTCATAATAAGGGTTAATAACTTTAGAGGATGGAGTTTTCATAGGAATCCATTCAATAATTCCAACAGTTTGCCATAAGATGGCAGTAGGCACATGAGGTGTTGGACAAACAACTAAAGACATGGGCAGGTGAGTATGTATTCGAGTTAATTGTGCAGAGCTGATAGCTCTATTAACTATTTGGAAAGCTTGAAATCCTCTGGAGTCATAGATCGTGAAGTAGAAGGATCTGAGTCACCTTTAAGAATATCAAATAAAGGCTCTAACTGAGCAGTAGGAAGTTCTAAGGAAGGCCTTAGCCAATTAATATCTCCAAGTAATTTTTGAAAATCATTTAATGTTTTTCAATTATCAACTCGAATTTGCAGTTTTTGAGGCCTAATGGTAGAGTTATCAATATATTTTCCCAAATAGAAAAATGGAGATTGTCTTTGAATTTCTTCTGAGGCAATGACCAGGCCAAATGATTGTAAGGATTGTTGTAAAAATTGAGAAGCAGTCTCTAATCAAGAAATATTATCAGTGGCTAAAAGTATATCATCCATATAATGTATGAGATATAACGTTGGAAACCTTTTTCTCACAGGAGTTAAGGCCTGAGCCACATATATTTGGCATAATGTAGGACTATTTGCCATGCCCTGAGGCAATACTTTCCATTGAAATCTCCTCATGGGTTCCTTAAAATTTAAGGAAGGCAAGCTAAAAGCAAAATGTTTTCTATCTTCAGGAAACAAAGGAATAGTGAAAAAACACTCTTTAAATCTATAACTAAAAGATGATAATTGTGTGGTATGGCTGTTGGAGAGGGTAGGCCTAGTTGAAGAGCTCCCATTATTAGCATAGTTTTATTAACAGCTCTTAGACCCTGTAATAACCTCTATTTTCCAGACTTTTTCTTGATAATAAAAATAGGAGTATTCCAAGGACTATTGCAAATTTCTAAATGCCCTAATTGTTCCAGTACTAATTGTTCTGCAGCTTCTAATTTCTCCTTTGTGAGGGGCCATTGGTCCACCCATACAGGGTCATCACTCAGCCAAGTAATTGGACCAGCAGTGAGTGGAGGAGAATCCAAGGCCCCTAAGAAAAACCCAAACCTTGTCTATCACTTTTTATTTTCACATCAATAGGATAGACAGTTCCTTTTTGATTTGTTCCCAGCCCTTTTGTGGGAAGAAATCCTTGATCCAACACCATATTAGAGACATGAGAATTTGGACTATAAAGTAATACTCCCATTTCCTTTAATATATCTTGGCCCAAGAGGTTTAAAGGCAGCCCAGGCAAAACATAAGGCTGGAAGTATCCTGAATGGCCTTCACTATCTTGCCATAATAACTGACTACTTTGCATAGGAGAACTCTGTCCTATTCCTTGAAGTTCTGTAATAATAGGACTAACGGGCCAATGTTTAGGCCAGTGCATCTGTCATAACAGAGACATCAGCTCCAGTGTCTAACAACCTGAAAAAACCTTTCCATTCATGGCTCATTTCATTTCTGGACATTCTTTCCCTATCTTCTGAATCCAGTAGGCAGCACTAGATGATCCAAAAGCCTTTGTTTCTCTCTTTTGATGTTGTAAAATTTGTCCATGAGGTACAAAGGGCAAAAGTAGCAATTGTGCAATTTTATCACCAGGAGAAATCGTTATTATATTTTTAATAGTTGGTGCCATGATTTTTATTTCTCCTTCGTACTCAGAGTCTATGAGTCCTGGCATAATAGTTAAACCCTTCATGGCGACACTACTTCTTCCCAATAATAGTCCAATCAAACCCTTGGGTAAAGGTCCATAGATGCCCATAGAGAGGGCCTGAGGACCCATTGCAGGAGTTAATACATATCGGGCGGAGGTACTGAGGTCCAGTCCTGTGCTTCCTGCTGTTGCTCTGGAGAGCGAAGATATTGTATGTTTTTGTTTTTGGTTAATGTCTGATTGATAGTTTGAGGAGGATACACAGACGTTGCCCCTACTATTTGTTGGGGCCGGGGAAGGCCCCGGGAGGAGTTTCCCGACAGTGGTGTCCCATCCCTGTGGGCCACTGAGCGACAATCTCGTGCCCAGCGTTTTCCCCTATTGCATTTAGGGCATAAACCAGGGATTTTCGGACCATCTGGAGGTTTTTGAGTAGGGAAGGAAGGAGCAGGGTTACAATGAAAAGATCCACATTCTCCAGCAAAATGACCTGCCTTTCCGCATTGAAAACTAGTCTTTGTTCTCTTTTGATTGTTTTTAAACCCCACTTTAGTTAATGCTGCAGCCCTAGCAGCACCCTGTATATAAGCAGGCCCAAGGTCTGCACAAAGGCGAATATAACCCTCCAGTGTTCCCCGTTTTCTCCAAGGTCGAATCGCAGCCTGACCTGCATTATTAGCGTTTTCAAAAGCAAGTTGCTTAACTACAATTGTACCAGAGAGTCCATCCACAATGAGTCTCCCGACCACCTGTAACAATCTATCTACAAAATCAGCATATGGTTCATCAGGTCCCTGTCTCATTTTTGAAAGATCCTCAGTTTTGTGTGTAGAAGGTAATTTCCTCCAGGCTTGTAATGCCAAATGATTTATTTGAGGATAAGCAACAAAGGTATAAGTTAATTGATCTTGTAAAGAAATATATGGTCCTTCCCCAATCAGCGTATGATAATCCACTGGAATATCATGGGTAGCATTCTTTTCTGCTTGTTCAGCAGCCCGTTCATAAAAATCAAACTTCCATATTAAATAATCTCCACCATTTAAACAAGCTCGTGCAATAGACTTCCAATCAGCGGGGGAAAGAGCTTCTCCTGCAATAGTGTCAACCATAGCAGTAGTAAAAGGAGCAGTGGGCCCATATTGAGCACAAGCAGATTTTAAATCTTTCAAAACTTTAAAAGGAAGAGCCTGATGCTCCCTAATAGCCTGTTGAGGATTATTAGGATCAGGTCTTTCTATAACAGGACAACAGAAAATAGGATCTTCTCCTCATTTTATTGCTGCTTATACAGCACGTTGCAAGAGACTGAGCATTTTTACAGATTTAGATTTTTGAGGAAGACAGTCCTTACTAATTTGCAGCTTTTTCACTGACTTATCTATCATAGCCATTAGAAAATCATCCTCAGGGTGATTCTCTCTTTTATGTTTTTTTTTTCTCTCTCTTTTATGTTTAAAAGCCTCATCGGTTAAGTCAAAATGTTCCTCTTCATCTGAAATATTTAAATTAATTAGCTCTTTTGGTTTAGGAAGTGGCGACACAGTAGCTGATAATACAGTCTTGTCTTCTGTCAGAGGCTTATGTTTTTCTGACTTTACATTCAAATCAACACTATCATGAGAAGAACCTAAACATATTTTTATCAGATTCCACAAACTAAATGTAACAACAGCAGTATGAGTAGGCCCTCGAGACTCATAATAATTTTTAAAATCTTCTCCAACTTTCTGCCAGATTTCTGTGTCACAGAGCCGCCATCAGGAAACCAGGGAGATACATCATGGATATGCTGCCAAAATTCAGTCAACTGTGAGGTAGAAACTTTATTACCCCGAGCTATAAGCATGGAAAGTAAAACCTGAGCAAATAATTCACGCTCCTTGGAGCCCTTTTTCCCCATCTTATTTTACTCCTGACTGTTGCCTTATGCCTCTATTAGTTTCACTTTTACTCGTGGCCACACATATTTTGCATAAGGGTTCTCTTACCTGCACTTTCTTTTCCTTTTAATTGCCTTCACGCTTCAGGTCCCTGTTCGGGCGCCACTTGCCATGGACCAGCCTCAGAAAGAGGATTTCACCGCCCAGGGTCAGAAGGGACGGGGTAAGGAACTGAAGTAGCACCGACGAATGGGGTCAGAAGGACCAAGACAACTGATGGTTGCAAGGTAAGTTTTATTATGCTACAGGTACAGATTATATAGACTAGAAAAGGGAAGGTTGCCAGACGGTGGTTTACATTATCTAATGACTGTCTCGGCTCAAGGTTAACTTCCCTGGGAGAAAACCCATAAACCCAGAATCATCCAAAATAACCTGCATGTGCAGGGGGAGACAGCTTTGCTTGTCTCATTTTACTTTCTTTCTGATTTCTGGGCCCTGGTGATTTATCTCCCATGGAATGGAACAAGGAGGGGAACAAGTAGGGACAGTCCCTTTGAGCAGCAGCGGCATGCCTGGCATGTCCGAAGGTGCTCTCAAGGCTGACTGCTTCCCACACATATGTTGGCTTGTTTAAGCCTCAAGCCCTCGATCCTTTGTTGAAATACAATAATTTCATTCCTATGGTTTTCAATACCAAAAACTCTACCTCCAGGAGGGTTAAAGTCTAATTTGTACTCCAAACCAAGTAGCAGTGCAGTTCGCTACTACTGAGGCTGAATCCATAAAGACTTCAAGACCACGACCAGAAGACAAGTTATTATATATAATACCCTAGAAGGCCTGAAACATAATTATCATATACATAGCTGGTCCTTCAGAGCTTTTTACCTATAACATGTTTTTTGATGAAAGTTATTTAATGTACTGGAGATAACTGTGAACTACTGATCAAATATTTGAATACTTATACTTACCCGGAATTTCATTTCTGCTGAAAGAAAAAGGAAGAACAGGACTCACCTAAAACAAAACAAACTTTAGAAATGAAAGTAAACATCTTATCACACACTATCACTTTTGGAAGCAGCATAGAGGGGCAGTCAACAGTAAAACACTGGTGAAATAGGACAAAACTCTAGGCCAAAAATCCATTATTATTATCATCAGTCACAGTACCACAACTGTGCCCTTCATAATTAATAAGCACTCCTAAGAATCTTCATTTGGCACCAGATGATGTGTTTAAGAGAAACACTCTAGGAGGTTTTGAATCAGACTTGGTTTTTGTTAGCCAAGTTACAGGAGAATTTTTAAAGTGGGGGGAAGGGAAGAAGGAAACGGACCAGAAAAAGAATTGAAGCCATCATCTACAAACCAACAAAGCACTGAGAGTTCCAAACGTTATGTCAGACACTAAAATGACTGACACAGGCTCAAGCGGTTTATAAAACCTAGAAAAAGACTACACCAGCAAAGTCCCCATTTATCTGTAGAGTTCAGAAACTAAAACAAGGAATATTTCAGCTTAACACCTGATCTCAAGAGAATCATATACACTTCACATGAATAAAAATACCTGAAACCAAACATTTTTAAAAGCTCCAATACCCAAAATAGAAAGAAAAAAATTAATTCAGAAGACTCAATCCATCCATGATAATCACAAAACGGCTGGGCAATCTCTATCTCCCTTCCACACTAACCATCCATCCCCTGGAAGACCAAGGCAGATCAGACCTTCCAGACTTACCTTCCAGACCTTCCAGACACCTGGCTGTGGCAAAATTCGATGGAATCTCCTTGTGGAACAGCAGTTTCCCATCTCTTGTGTCTCTCCCTGTCATGATCATGCAGGAAGCAAGTCTGGCTGTGCTATTTCTTATCATTGTGTGTCACCCATCTGCAACATGATATTGAAAAAGTAGTTCCCTTGCCCCCAGAAGGCTGAGGCTCAGCTACAGGGGTAATTCTCCTGGGCACACAGTCATTATTTAGGCCGACTCAGTGACTTCAACAGGCTTAATCATGTGATCAGGCTTGTTGCCAGCTGCATAATGCTCCCACATCTGTAGATAGAGCCACTCTAGTTCCATCGTGTATTGTTTGGTGTTGAACAGAGGGCTAGATGTTCTCTGCTTCCAGACTTTGCCACGAATTTTCTTCAGGTATTCTACATCAGTTCCCAGTTTCACAGCTATCTCTTCATATTCTTGTCTATTTTTAGCAATCAGCTCAAGACAGCCTAAACAAGTGAGCTGGGAAGCTGCAACTCGGGAAGCAAGAGTCTCTCCTGGCATAGTCACCATGGGGGTCCCTGCCCAAAGGACGTCCATCCCTGTGGTGTGTCCATTACAGAGTGGAGTGTCCAAGCAGACATCAGCCAGCTGGCCTCTCCGAACATGTTCCTCTTTAGGAGCAACAGGGGAAAAAATGAGACGGTTCGGGCGAAGGCCCATATTTTGTGCGTACTGTTGAATATTAGCTTCTCCTGCTGCTGGAAAACGCAACAGCCACAGTACACTATTGGGAACATGCTTCAGAATATTTGCCCACACCTGCAAAGTAGATGGGTCAATTTTGTATAACTGATTAAAGTTACAGTACACAATGGCATCTTCCGGTAACCCGTACTGAGAACGTGTGGTTACAATAATGGTACGGGGAACCTCCTCTCCAGTGGCAGCCTTAGTGTTGATCAGGGTAGTTGCCAGTCCATTGCTAATATTGAATCCATTAATTGTAATCTGAATTTGTCCTCTGTTAATCATTTCAATAACTGCTTCTGCAACAGTATTCATAGGAATGACAGGCATATTAAGAGTTGTATTACTGCTGTCTGCGTTGTCTTCTCCATCAGGACATTTCATCTTGACTATTTGCACATCTGATAGACTATCAAGAAATGCTTGGAGGTCGATGCCATTCAGCACAATCCGATTGTCATAAATGTGCCCATTGGACTTAAAATCGATGACGGCTTTTTTCTTCAGGTGAGGGAACATATTAGCATGGTCACCAATAAAGAAAGTATGGGGCATATAAGCCAGTTTCTCAGAATACTGCTCAGCAACTTCAGCAGGTGAAGTTTCCTGATCAGTGATGATATAATCCATGAAAAGCGCGCCACTAGTCCCAGGGTACCCCAGCCACATTGCCTGAATAGGAGCTGGCCTGAGAGCAAAGAGTTCATTTCGAGCACCCCTGGTATAACCATTCAGATTTACAAGGATGTGTATACCATCTTGATGGATGCAATCAGCTGCTTTCCCATTGCATGGAATCTGAGAAAGATCAATGAAATGATTGGCTTCTGCCATCACCTTCGCTCGGAAGTTTGTGCCATCATGTGGGCTCAGGGCATAACAGAATATCTCAAATGTATCAGGATTGTGCATGCCTGGAATAGACTGCATAAGATGAGAAGTAGGATGATTCCCAAAGTCAGAACTCACGTATCCTACACGCAGTCGACCATCACTGAGCTTCAAGTCTTTTGGATGTTCATACGGTGGTTTATGAAGGACACTTATATTAGCCAAGCAGAGGTTCCCATGCCTCTCAGCAATAGCCTTCCTGAAGCCATGAGAAAGAGGATAGAGCATACTATGATGAGGCTGCACAGAAGGCAACCTATTCTTCTCCAACTGGTCAGCCACAATGCTGACCAACTTCTTCATTCGCTCATCATAGTCTGTCCAATCACAGACAACCTGCAGGCAATGAGCCAAATTACAATAAGCGTCAGGAAAGTCAGGTTGAAGCTTCAGAACAGTGCGATAAGAAGCAATTGCTTCTGGAATATTCCCTGAATCGTGGTGAATGGAAGCCAGATTGCTGTGGGCCTCCGCAAATGCAGGGCTGATCTGAATGGCATGAGTATAACACTGCAAGGCTCCCTGAACATCCTGCATCTCCCGTAGGGTGTTTCCCATATTGCAGTAGGCATCAGCAAAGGTAGGACTGATTCGAATAGCCTCCTTATAATGCATCAGAGCTTCATGCAGTTTTCCCTGCTGCTTCAATACACTTGCTAAATTTGAATGGGCATCAGCAAAGTCTGGGCAGAGCTCTAATGCTTTACGATACAAGCGAACTGCCTCTTCACTGTTTCCCTGTTCTCCTTTGATATTGGCTAGGTTATTCAGAGAGTCTGCATGGGTGGGACACAGCCGGAGAGCTGTATGATAACAATCTTCTGCTTCAGCAACACTGACCTTCTCTTTGAGAGCGTTTCCTAGGTTGCAGTAAGCATCAGGGAAATGTGGTTGCAAGTCAATAGCTCGCCTGTAGGTGTCTATTGCCAGATCCATCAGGCCTTGCTCATGGTATACACAAGCCAGGTTGCCATGTACCACTGCATGATTTGGACTCAAGCTTAGGGCACGAAGGTAAGCTGCCACGGCTCTGTCAAAAATCCGTGCCTCATTGAAGACATTTCCTAAATTGATATAAGCATCCAGAAAATTGGGGTCAAGGGTGACAGCCTTTTCAAAGTGATGAATTGCAAGCCAAATCTCCCCTTGCGCATTGAAAACACAGCCAAGATTACTCCAAGCTACTGCAAAGTTCGGTTGCGTCTCAATTGCTTTCAAATAACATGCCTTGGCTTCTTCTAAGCCACCCAGGGCTTTGAGCAGGTTCCCCAGGTCACTGCGAACACAGTACAAATAAGGATTGTACTGAAGAGCAGACACGTAAGCTTGTACTGCCCCTTCCATGTCGCCTGCTGCTACCAATGCGGCTGCCAGGTTAATATAACCATCGATGAAATCTGGTTTGAGATGCAATGCATGCCGGTAATGCTCAGTTGCTTCCTGCAACTGCCCTCTTTCCTTGTACACATTCCCCAAATTCGAATAGGCTTCTGCCAGAAGAGGGTTCTGTTTAATTGCCAGAGTACTAAAGTGGGCAGATCTGTCCAGCCTTCGACACTGGAAGTGTATAGATGAAAGTAATAAAAGTACACCAGTATTGCCTGGCTCTTGTCTCCAGAGCTGCATGCAGTGTCTCTCAGCTGTCTCAAAATCTCCTGCCTGATATTCTCGATGTGCCAACTCAGCTAACCCTTGGAAGGAAAGCATACGTTTCGTTGGTTCTGTGCTGTCGGCCACGTTGCCCACGGAAGACGCCATCTGGAGCTTCTGGAGAGAGTGAAAAAAGGGGGTAATTGAGTCCCGCTGCCGCCACTACTGGCAAGAACGTTTCTAGAGGGAGCAAACACGAGCGCAGCAGCCGTACCACTGCTTTGGCAGGCTTAAGCGGCGGCAACAGTTACAGGCACCGAACCTTAGGAACTCTGGTTGGCCATCTACCTCTCATGCTCTTGAAATCTTAATTCTTAACCCTGCCCTCTTCCACCATTTTTCTCCTAATCAGGGAATAAAAATTACCTATCCATTTGCCTTAGAAGAAATCAAAAGTCAGTAGTCCAAACACTTTTTAAAATATTGTTTTCTGTCCAGTTGGAAATGAAATACATGATTGACTTTTCTTCATCATTCATATAGTCAACGTGGAAAACATTAGGGCCATGAATTGCAATACAGTAAGATGAGAAAATTTTAAATTGGCCTTCCCAAACCACTAATAAGTAACCGATGTTGTATATAATGCTAAGATCTTAGAGACTGAGTTTGATATTTTAAAAGTTCTGAAAACATTAGCTAATTTCTCCTCATCAAATTTCTCATGACTCAAACCTGAGTATTACTTTTTAAAAGATAAATCTATTTATTTTTATTTATTTATTTTTATTTTGGCTGCATTGGGTCTTCAGTGCTGCGTGCAGCCTTTCTCTAGTGGCGGCGAGTGGGGGCTACTCTTTGTTGTGGTGCCGGGGCTTCTCATCACAGTAGCTTCTATTGTTGTTCCACAACTCTATGGGTTCCTTTTTAGGTCCTACGAAGAACCCTAGAAATTAGTTCATGTAATTATAGGTTTTTGCAAAATTGTCAAAAGTGAGATATTTTAACTTCCATCAGGTAAGACCAGCGTCTATTTCTTTGCCAATTTTCCTTCTATCATAGTCCGCTATGTTGGATCATATTGGATTGGTCACAGGCTTTTTTGAAATCTGGCTAAGGACATGTTTTAAGTGAGGCTATTATGTGATTTTCAGACACCACCATATGTAACTGACTGTATAATATCCCATTACAGGAATAACTTCCAGTACTCTTACTGACTACTCTACTGACTTAACTAGCACAAGACACAGAAGCGTAAGGACAAAAACCACCTTACAGTATAGCCATGTCTTGCACTTCACAGCTCTCAAAGCATGTGCATTTGAAGAAGAAAAAAAGAACTGAAAAATATAAAACCAGAAGTTATTCTGTGGAAAATTATTTCAATCACCAGGCATGTGAAAGATAAGTCAAAGATTCAGTTTTCTTCAATGCTTAGTCAAAACGGAAATTTCCTGCTGTCAAGAATATACTCCAGGGCTTCCCTGGTGGTGCAGTGGTTGAGAGTCCACCTGCCGATGCAGGGGACACGGGTTTGTGCCTCGGTCCGGGAAGATCCCAAATGCCGCGTAGCGGCTAGGCCCGTGAGCCATGGCCACTGATCCTGCATGTCCGGAGCCTGTGCCCCGCAACGGGGAGAGGCCACAACAGTGAGAGGCCAGCATACCGCAAAAACAAAAAAACAAAAAAAAATATACTCCAGGGGCTTCCCTGATGGCACAGTGGTTAGGAAGCCACCTGCCAATGCAGGGGACACGGGTTCGAGCCCTGGTCCGGGAAGATCCCACATGCTGCGGAGCAACTAAGACCGTGTGCCACAACTCTGGAGCCTGCGCTCTAGAGCCCGTGAGCCACAACTACTGAGCCTGCGAGCCACAACTACTGAAGCTCGCGTGCCTAGAGCCCGTGCTTTGCAACAAGAGAAGCCACCGCAATAAGAAGCCTGCACACCACAACAAAGAGTATCCCCCAGTCGCTGCAACTAGAGAAAGCCTGCGCACAGCGACGAAGACACAACACAGTCAATAAATAAATAAATAAATAAATAAATAAATAAATAAAAGGATATACCCCATCAATAATGTGTGTAATGGAATGGTGTGAATGAGTATTTTATCAGAATTTCTGTAATGCACAATCCTATAGCAGTACTGAAATCAGTAATGCATTTATAATAGTAAATATTTATGAGGAAGTAATCCATAGAGGTTTTCTCAAAGTTAACAATGAAAATTAATGTGACATTATCAATAATAAATTGTGACGCTGAAATAAACTTTTCTAAACTATTAATAACTAAAAGCAAACTCTAATCAACCATGTTAAAAGAAATCTATGTCTATAAACTACAAAGTTTATTTCTGAAAATTTTATTTCTAAAACACATAAACTGTCATATGAGGAGGCAGTTAAAGAATATATAGCTACAAGAGTGGGGAAAAAGTTTTATAGAGACACATCTGGCAGTAGTTAATTTTCAAATGTCATTTTTCTAGATTTTGTGACACCTATAGTATTGATATTTGAAAGCATTTAAAAAAATTGTAATTTGAAGATTTGCTACTTCCAGGTAGAGTAACATATTTTGAAGCAAAACAACATTTCCACTGAGAAAAATTTAAAAAGCCAAATAAAATAGTCAGCATTCAATCAAAAAGTTCTAGACATACCAAGAGATAGAATCATATGACTAAAATTCTAAGAAAGGAACAGATAATACAAAAATAGTTATATAAGATATTGTGTATCTTTATCAGGAAAAGTCTTTATCAAGAAAAGACTTTAAAATCATCAGAATTAATATTATATTTTATTTATTTGTATATTTTATTTCTATATCTATATAAAGGACTTAAAGATAAAGCCCTAGTTAAGGCAGTGACAAAAGCAGTAGCAGTGGGAGTGAAAAGAAATGGTTATATTCAAGGATATTTTGTCAGTAAAAGTCCAAGATCAAATGTCTGACTGCATACATGGGATGGATAGACGGAGTGGGAAAAATCAAAGTTAACTATAGAGGTTCTAGTGAAGATGGGGTTGCAAACACCCAACCCAAGGGGTTGCGATCATCCCCAAGGTCTAGGAGACTCAAAGGGAAGGTCATGGTCGAGGAAAAGTTAATTGCTGGGAAAATAAGACTCCCAGTCTCTCCATCTCCTTATACTAGTTTTTTTTTTAAACATCTTTATTGGAGTATAATTGCTTTACAATGGTGTGTTAGTTTCTGCTTTATAACAAAGTAAATCAGTGATACATATACATATGTCCCCATATCTCTTCCCTCTTGCATCTCCCTCCCTTCCACCCTCCCTATCTCACCCCTCTAGGTGGTCACAAAGCACAGAGCTGATCTCCCTGTGCTATGCGGCTGCTTCCCACTAGCTATCTATTCCTTATACCAGTTTTGTTTTTCTGCTCATATACGTAGCAGCATTTCATTCAAGAGGAAAGTCATTGATCTGACTGGTCAAATTAAACACCATAGTTCAAGGCACATTTACAGTGGTTAGTTCCTCCACAATTTAGAAAGGAACGTTCACAATTTCCCTCTTCCTACACCGCAGAACACATTGGCCATTCCTCCAAAGTTTCCACTCCATAGAGTGGACCAGAGATGACGTTAGCCCAGAACTGAGAGCTTGGCATGAGATGGTGTCAACCCCACCTAGAGCTCTGGCATAAGTTATGACCCAACCCAGTTCTACAGAGAGCTCTGCATGGAATCTTGTCTCAGCCATAATAATGTGATTCTGTTTTTCATTTGGTTGTCTTCTTTGCTTAACTTTCCCTGGCCACCCTGACAAACAAAATTTCAGGCAATCCTGGGCCACTCACTAACTTTATTCCATCTAATGTTATCCAGATTCCCAAGAAATTTACTAACAATAAAGGGGGAAATTTGGAACATGGTGAGTTTTAGGTGCCTGAAATATACAGGTAACTGAATCCAGTTAAGTAGCAAATTATTTGGATCTCAAATCTGCCAGTAGAAGAGCAGACTAAGCTCAATTTAATGTACTCTTACTGGAGACACATGTAAATTCTGGGTCAATTTTGAAAAAGTTAAAAGCACGTAGCTGAGATTAAAAGAAAGAAAGGAACACCTGCATGTCTCAGAAAGTAACAGAGAAATTAAATCCAGAGAAATAAGAGCAGACTGATGTCTATGGGTTCCGTTCCTTAGTATAGGCCTTATGTAAATAGGGGCTGGAGCTAGAAATCTAACATTACCTTGAGGCCAGGAATTTAGACTCAGGATGGAGCAATATTGAGAAGTTAGTACAGATATCCTACAGAAATTTCATGAGGAACTGCTTAGTCCATTAAGAGGGCCAAGGGAGGTGGTGAGGAAGATTGATATCTCTTGAAAACCTTCAGGTACAGAAAACATCAACACCTCTGAAAAGTAGGCCTGTCCTTCCCAGAGTTGTGATGGCCAGCTTGTCACTAACCTGGAAGGCCCTGTAGGAATCAGAAACTGCAAGGAGAGTAATTCAAAGAAAAACAGATGCAGGATGGGTGTGGCAATAAATCCTAGGACCCTATCAGAAACAAAATTAAAACCACTCTAGAGGGAAATTTTAACAAACCAGGGCAGGGTGTATCCTAACCAGAATAGAATAATAATTCTGAGGAAGTTACTTTACTTATTTAAGCAATATTCAATGCATTTCCATGGCCAGGCCCTTTTGAAGAATTCTAAAACATATACAAACAATTCATTTACATCTTATATATCCCACCATCCAGAGCAAAATTCACTTAAGAACTGTACTGGTGGAAATTGGGCAGCACTATGGAGAAAATAAAATGTGTTTACCATCAAAAAACATGAAGGTAAGAAAGCTAATGTCTAATTTTTTAATTATCCTGTGGTTTCTTGAAATCTTTTGAAACCCAAAATAGAGAAACCTAGGAGGAAATGAAGATTTAAATATTTAGAGATTTATCAACTCATCTCTAAAAGCTTTATTAATCTCTTCTTTTAATAACATTCCTGAGAGGTATAAATGTGTCCAGTGATAGGGTTGAATAAGCCTGAGAGAATTTCAATTGTTTACTATCCTTGGTCAGCTCTTAAGACCTTTCAGGAGCATCTTGATTTTCATGGCCTCATCCAACAAAAGCAGGATATTTTACAGAAAGTCCTGGGCCACTTTTTGGCTTGCTTTTGTGTTTGTTTTTGGTTTTTTCACATCAGGCGGTACATTAGGCTACCTATTGCATACTCCCTCATTCATGCATGCATTCATTCAAACAATATTTACTGAGTTGAGACATTTAATTAACACTCAATAAATGATGTTTAGATGAATGAATGCGCTTTCTATCAAAGTAAGTGTAAGTACTGAGAAAAATTACAGAATGTATGAGCCCAGCCCCACAAAAGCTTATAACTGTGTTGAGGATATAACAGATGCTGATGAAATAACTAATATATCATATTGGACAGTTTCTAAGTTCAAAAATGAGTTTTTATAGATAATCAGAGCCTAAGGAGGACAAAGAAGGGACAGTTCATTATGGGTTGAATCTATCAATAAATGTACATTTCAGATGAGATTTGAGATTGACCTCAAAGAAGAGGACTTAGATATATGAACAGAGAACAAAAAAGGCATGGTGATAGCATGTGCATAGATAGTGTGGCCAATATTTATGTTCTTCATTAAAGATAGTCAGAGATAACCCAAATGTAACTGTTTCCATGGGTCCATTCTCAGTATCCAAACAAAACGGCAAATCCTATCTTAGTCAAACTAATGAAAAACACAGTCTTTAACAAAGAGATTGTGAAGGAAAGGGGGAGAGAAAGGCTTGCATCCCACACCACACAACAAAACTTATTGAATTATTTGTTTAATTTTCTCCCTCTGAAAATTTCCTCTCCCCCTCTCTGTACGTGTCTCTTCTCCCACATCTGGCCACACTCTACCAGCCATCTTTCCAGATCTTTCCAGAACTCTCCATCCTAGTTTCATTAGGCCACAATTTAAACATCTCACAGGTCTCCAGGATGCATCCCCATCACTTATTCCACAAAAACAAACAAAGGACACTTCTCAGGATCACGTTTCTTTGAAGGAAGAGGTCATGAGGAGTGATTATAAATAATATAAGGTGGAGAGCAGTGACTTAAAATACCATTTTCCAGCTTAGAATGTGAATACAGGGAACTTTGGGAAACTAGAAAATCTAGAAAGGATTCACTGATAATTATTTATGTTCAATGAATAAAATAAAATGTAATAATACGGCTAAACTCTGACAGATTAACTTTTTCAAAAGTTGCTTTCACACACCTTCACTATTGGGATGTTTGATAAACACACCTTTCCTTCTTTACTTTCTTCTTTCTTTGCAGATACTGGCACCAAACTTTCAAACAATAAGAACCTTCCCATAAGTCCCTTGCCAGGCAAGATTAAGGTATAACAATCCAAACAAAATTTGAAGAAGATAACTGGTTGAAAGCACAGGAAAAGAGCTGGGTTTCTCTTATTCAACAGTCACATAATGAGTAATGTGCGAATTGGTTTAAAAAGTCTCTCTGCATGAGGGGCTAAGGTTAAGATTAGAACTTCTGAGGCCAGAAGAGCAAAATGACTACAACAATCCACATATTTTCAAGAGCTGCCCTTTGGATGTGAGGGATTGATTTTTCCCACTATTTTTTCAGCAACCCAACTGGTGTCTTTATTAAACGACATAAGAGAATACAGTGTGGCCAAGAAGGCTTAGATTTCCTTAGCCCCAAGACAGATATTCTCCAGTGACTGTCCACTCAAATGAAAAAGAGAGATTCACAAGAGGAAACTGGATACAATTGAGTGTACTTTAATTTTACCTGAATTATTTGTTTTGTTTTCAATTCTCCGCTGAAGTGCCTACATTAATATATTTTTAAGAACATTTCCTTAAGTTGAAGTATTCATTCAGTATATTCATTTACTATAATTTAGAAAAGCCAAATGATTTAGGCAAATTCATTTCTATATTGCCACAGCAGTGTATTGTGAACTAAATGACACCTGGCAGTTCTTTACTCAGATACTAACTCAATTAGAAGGCAGAACAAGGATACCTACCCATTCAGGGAGGGAAAGGTCACTTAGCCTCTGTAGCTGTCTTAGATCTCTTATCATCACAGTAACAAATTGAAGACTAAAAACCATATGATCTTCTCAATAGATGAAGAAAAAGCTTTTGAAAAAAATTCAATATCCATTCATGGCAAAAACTCTCCAGAAAGTGGGCATAGAGGGAACATACCTCAACATAATAAAGGCCATATATGACAAGCTCATAGCTAACATACTCAATGGTGAAAAGCTGAAAGCATTTCCCCTAAGATCAGGAAGAAGACAAGGATGCCCACTCTCACCACTTTTATTGAAGGTAGTTTTGGAAGTCCTAGCCACAGCAATCAGACAAGAAAAGTAAATAAATAAAAGGACTCCAAGATGGAAAGGAAAAAGTAAAACTGTCACTGTTTGCAGATGGCATGATACATAGAAAATCTGAAAGACACCATCAAAAAATTATTAGAGCTCAAAAATGAACTTGGTAAATTTGCAGGATACAAAATTTATATATAGAAATCTATTGTATTTCTATACACTAACAGTGAACTATCAGAAGGAGAAATTAAGGAAACAATCCCGTTTACAATCACGTAAAAAAGAATAAAATACATAAGAATAAATCTGCCTAAGGAGGTAAAAGACCTGTACCCAGGGAACTATATGACACTGATACAAGAAATTAAAGATGACACAAACAGCTGGAAAGATATACCATGGTCATGGATTGGAAGAATTAATATTGTTAAAATGACCATCATACCCAAGGAAATCTACGGATTCAATGCAGTCTGTATCAACATATCAAGGGCATTTTCCACAGACCTAGAACAAATAATTTTAAACTGTGTATGGAAACACAAAAGATCCTGAATAGTTAAAACAGTCTTGAGAAAGAAGAACACAACTGGAGGAATCATGCTCCCTGGCTTCAGACTGTGCTACAAACCTATAGTAATCAAAACAGTATGGTACTGGCACAAAAACATCGATCACTGGAACAGACTAGAGAGCCCAGAAAGAAACCCATGCACTTATGGTCAATGAATCTATGACAAAGGAGCCAAGAATATGCAATGGAGAAATGTCTGGGCTTCCTTAGGGATGGTTTCATCAATTAATTTGTTTTCTTAAATGGACCATACTTTTCCATGTCTTTGTATACCTTGTGATTTTTTTGGTTGAAAATTTGTCTTTCAAATATTATAATGTGGTATCTATGGAAATCAGATTCTCCCACTTTCCCAGGGTTTCCTGGGCTTTTGATTGTTGAAGGCTGTAGTAGTCTGTTTAGGGACCTTTCCAAACTATTTTTGCAATGACTGTTTTCCTTATCGTATGTACGCACTGAAGCCTCTGTTCCTTTAGTTCATGTTTAGCTAATGTTTTGACAGAGATTTCCTTGAATTCCTGCACCTAAAACAAACAAAAATAAATATACACAAGCACATCCACATGCACACTCAAAACCACACACCTCTGCCCATTGTGCAGATTGCTGGATCACTCCTTCATCGTTTAGCTGACCTGCATTGAGTTCAGGGCTCAGCCCATGGTCAAAGCTTAGAGACTCCTCTGGTGTTTTCAGAACATGCATCTTATCTTGAGTATGCATGTGGCTTTCTTAATTTCTCTGGACACATGTGTACTTTTGTAGGTTCTAATTTCCCAAAGAATCTCCCCCAACTTTGGCTCCTGCCTCTTCTGTGGTCTATTGTATTTCAATGCACAGTCTTCTGCCCCAGCCATCTGTGCTTTGTTAGTTCACCTTGCACTTTCTTTGAGCAATGACCGCTGCTTTTCCAGACTGTGTTCCAAGTTAGCTAAGACAGAGATAAGCATCTTGTGTCAGTCCTTCAGGTAGCTCCCAGACAGGTTAGAACAGATACACATAATAATCTGACAGTACGGTCTCTTCTGCTCCCTCCTGAAGCAGGATTGAGGGTCCCATACTAGGAATGGTCTGCTGCTACTTTAAGACTATCACTGCATTAAGACTCCACCACTTTAAGACCATCACTACACTAACAGTGGATGGGGCAAGGGCAAGTAAAAATGCCACAAAGCTTTCCTGCCATTTTCAAATTGCCTCTTCCCTGGTTCAGTATGTGTTTGCTTGCTATAAATCTTTGGCTGATTTCAGGACTAAGAGAAACTCAAAGAACCCCACAGCAAAAAACAGTATAATCAAACTCTCAGAAGCCAAAGAACACAGAAAGAATCTTTTCTCCCAAAGGAGAAAGAAAAAAGAAATTTGTTACAAAGCAGGGATCCTCAAAAAGATTAGAGCTGGGCTTCCCTGGTGGCACAGTGGTTGAGAGTCCACCTGCTGATGCAGGGGACACGGGTTCGTGCCCCAGTCCCGGAAGATCCCACATGCTGCGGAGCGGCTAGGCCTGTGAGCCATGGTCGCTGAGCCTGTGTGTCCAGAGCCTGTGCTCCGCAACGGGAGAGGCCACAACAGTGAGAGCCCCGCGTACCACACACACACACACAAAAAAAGATTAGAGCTAATTTCCTATATGAAACCACGGAAGCAAGAGGCCAGACATATTTAAAGTGCTGAAAGAAAAAAAATTGTCCACCAAGAATTCTATATTTGGCCAAACTGGTTTCAAAACATAGGAAGAAACTAACGCATTCCCAGCTGAACAAAGGCTGAGGGCGTTTATTTTACAACTTCCTACCACTGCCCTATGAGAAATGCTAAATTGAACCTTCAGGTTGAAATGAAAGGACACTAGACAGCAACTCGAAGCTGTAGAAAGAAATAGAAATCTCCAGTAAAGATAAATACATGGGCAAATACTAAAGCTAGTATTGTGTTATTGGCTTGTAACTCTACTTTTTATTTCTTACATGATTGAAAAAACAAATGCATAAAATAATCATAAATCCATGTTTTTGGGCTCACAAAGTATCAAGGTGTAATTTGTGACAACAATAATGTAAAGAGGAGGAATGGAACTGTAGAGGAACAGAGTTTCTGTGTGCTACTGAAGTTGGTTTCAATTGAAATTATATTGTTTTAACTTTAGAATGGTAAATGGAATCTTCTTGAGAACTACAAACAAAATATCAATAGACTATATGCAAAAAGAAATGAAAAGGGAATCAAGAGTTCACCACAAGAAAATCGGCTAAGCACAGAAGTCAGTAATGGAGTAAATCAGGGGCAAAAAATGCATAAGACATACAGAAAACAAGCAGGAAACAGACAGAATTAAGTTCTTCCTCATCAGTAAGTTTTGAAAAAGTAAGTGGATTAAGCTCTCCAATAAAAAGATAAACATTGGCAGAATGGACTTTAAAAACAACCATAATCCAAGTATATGCTGTCCGCAAAAAACTCACTTGATTTCAAAAGACACAAGTTGCTTGAAAGTTAAAGCATAGAATAAAATATCCCATGCAAATAGTAACAAAAAAGAAGGAAAGAGAGACAGAAAAAGGAAGGAAGGAAGGAAGGAAGATAGATCTGGGATGGCTATGTTACTATCACACAAAATAAACTTTAAATCAAAAACTATCACAAGAGGAAAAGGAGGCCACTATATGTTGATAACAAGTCCAATCTATCAAGAAGATATAACAACTATAAACATATATGTACCAAACAACCCCCAAATATGTGAAGCAAACATTGACAGAATTGAAGGAAGAAATAGATAGTTCTAAAATAATAGTTGGAGATCAATACCTTGCTTTCAATAATGGAAAACACATCTAGACAGAAGATCAGTAGAGAGGTAGGGGGACTGAATGACACATTTAACCAACTAAACCTAACAGCCGTATATAGATCACTCCACTCAACAACAGCAGAATACACATTTTTCTCAAGTACACATGGAACACTCTCCGGGAAAGACCATATTTTAGGCCACAATACAAGTACCAATACATTTTTAAGAAATTGAAATCATACAAAGTATCTTGTTTAGCCACAATGAAATGAAGGTAGAAATCAATAACAGAACCGTTGATAGCCATTTCCCATCATGCCTGCCACACATGATATAAAGCAATGAAGGGAAAAACATAATTTACCATTTAGAAAAGTGGGAAAGAGGACATACCATTGACACAGAGTGTGTGCTGTTTCCCGTTGTCAGGGATAGAAATAAATTAGCATCATTTATTCATTAGTGTGTTAATTTCTTGGTCAATCATTGGGCAGCCAGTGTTTCTGCCTGATGGGAAGATTTCCTATACTCAGTGTTGAGTGGAGCCAACCTTGAAAGGGACATTTTAAAGGATTATACTGTGATGGGCTTCGCAGTACCCTTCCTCCTATGCCAGTATTTAGGCTGGGGTATTTCCATGGAGTATGTACAATCGTAGGCCCCAGTTCACCAGAATTTAGTTTGACTCGTTTTGTTAATACATTCCCTCAGTACTTTGTCTTTTGTATCCTTTTGCATTTACTTCATTCTTTATTATCACTGCAAAACAACTTTGTTTCCTGTTCAGAGGCCAAAAAGTGGATATCAATACCTCCTGAGTTTTACACATCACAGATCAGTTTTGGGTATCAGGGACAGAGACAACAGCTATTTCCAATGACTCTGAGACATACTTTTAACATGTGATTAAAATGTTGAGTGTTGAAATGTGTGTCGAGCTCATTATACTTGCTCTAAAAGGATCAAACTGCAAAGATTTAAAAATCTTTACCTTTGAATAGTTTTCCTGTGCTGTCCTTTTGTGTCAGACTGTTAATGTGCAGTCTGGCATCTTCAAATAATGTGGCTTTGTAACCAATTACTTACATGTTGTTTTATCCACAGAGAATCTTTTTTTAAAAATAAATTTATTATTTATTTTTGGCTGTGTTGGGTCTTTGTTGCTGCACAAAGCCTGTCTCCAGTTGGGGTGAGCGGGGGCTACTCTTCGTTGTGGTGTGCGGGCTCCTCATTGCTGTGGCTTCTCTTGTTGCGGAGCACGGGCTCTAGGCGCTGGGGTTTCAGTAGTTGTGGCACACAGGCTTCAGTAGTTGTGGCTCACGGGCCCTAGAGCACAGGCTCAGTAGTTGTGGCACACGGGCTTAGTTGCTCCGCGGCATGTGGGATCTTCCCAGACTAGGGCTCGAACCCATGTCCCCTGCACTGGCAGGCGGATTCCCAACCACTGTGCCACCAGGGAAGTCCCCACACAGAGAATCTTAAGGTCAAAACATACAACTCGATTAACTACACTTCCTCCTGTTCACATTTCCCTCATCTTTTCTTCATCTTCTGTCTATGTTTCCTTGGCCCTGTTTATATTAAGTGCTTTTGCCATTATATTTGATTGTCTGTATTCCGGTGAGTTACCACAATGTTTTATGAGACACGCTAGGATATAAATGCATTTAAGTAATATGTGTATATATATATATATATATATATGTATGTATATATATATATATATATATATATACACATATATATGTAGTTTGCTTGAGTGCAGTGTTTTTTGTTTTCTATACTGAATTCATTAGCATGGGTCGGTATAAACTTTAGCATAGGTTGATATGTAATTTGTAAACTAATAAAGTCTTAAAAGTGAGGAAATAAGTCTTTTAAATTTAATTATTTATTGTAAAGAGCAGAATAGCATACATAAACAGGTGCCTAATGAAAACTTGTATTCTAATTTGGAACTCTCATGAACACCTATTTTTTTGTTCTTCTAATGGTATGATAGTAGGCCATTTGATTATTTTTATTTTTATGGCTTTAACTTTAGAACAATGAAATATTCATAAATTTTAAAAAGTATTTTTCTTTATTTCATGGGGGTGGGATACTGGAGAAATGAAAGGTCAAACACCTATTGAGGAATCCATACTTGTCTATATAGTGTGTACTTTTATTTCAATAACTGATTTAAAATTCCTAAAAGGATGCTATAATAAGTTATTATGCCATTTTACAGACTGAATTAAGTGAATTTCCGGGAGGTATGAAACTTGCCTAAGGCTATCCAGCTGCCAAGTGGTAGAAGTGAGAATTAAATCCAGGTATACCTATCGCCAAAGTTTCTGCTCATCTCTTTACATCATCCACTTTTAATAGCCAATGCTTTTCTGCTTACAAATATGACTGAGGTTTCCAGACAGTCAACATTGCTTTTTAATCAGATAGAAAAATTACTGTTGCTTCTCTAAAGACATATTCCTTTTCCATTAAGTGACTTTAGTTGTTCAGATAATACTTCCAGACAGTAGTCATCATACAGTTGGAGACTAAGAACAGAACTCAGGGATGTGTCTAGCAGTCAGTAAAGACCAACTGGGCTCACTGATGGTACTTACGGTCATTTCCTCTAGACTAACATAATCTTATTAATAAGACCCTAATAATTCACAGTACTGCCCTTGCCTGATTGTTTGTTCTCCCTCTATCACTCTCTCTTTCCCCATATTATTATTATTTTTGATAATTTTTGGTGAATTAAATTCAGGGATTAGTATTCAGGAGTGCTAGTCACAAAAGCAGAGAATCTTAGCTCACACCAAAGGAAGAAAATAGAGAAACAGTATAAATTATATGAATACACACATTTCACACATGTACCAACTATATGTTGCACTTCTCCAAAATCTATTCGGTATCTGCACATTTATTGTATATTAGCAGTAAGACTAGAAATGAGCGTAATGCTCTGTTTACAAGATACAGAAAACAGACCCAAATATGGAAATTACTAGCGATGAGAATGGGGAAGAAAGACGACAACAAGGAATGTAGATGATATTTTTGTTTCTCAGCTATGATGCCAAATATTGAACTTTCAACTTGAGACAAGGAGGCCATAAAAAGTTGTATTAGTTTCCTAGAGCTGCCATGACAAAGTACCAGAGACTGAGGAGGTTAAACAACAGAAATTTACTCACTCATGGGTGTAGAGGCTAGAAATCTGAGATAAGGTGTCAACAGGATTGATTTCTTCTGAGGTACCTCTTCTTGGTTTGTAGATGCCATGTTTTCCTTTTGTCTTCACATGGTCTTCTCTCTGTGCATGTCTGTGTCCTAATATTTTCTTTTTATAAGGACACCAGTCATATTGAATTAGAGCCCACCCATTTGACCTCATTTGACCTCAGTTACCTATTTAAGGGCCTTATCTCCAAATACAGTCAATTACGAGGTATTGGGGGTTAAGACTTCCACATATTAACTTGAGCAGGACACAGTTCAGGTGATAATAGAAGATAAGAGTAATTTAAGCAAGTAAGTAACTATTGTTTACAGTGAGTTGCTTAAGGATATGAATTTACTCAAGAAAAACAAGAAGAAATTACATAACACTGTGTGTTATACAAAGATATTAAATTAATCATCATAACATCCTATGAGATGGGCATTAAATTAGACTAAGCAAGAGTAAGCAACTTATCCAGAATTGTATAGTTGGTACTTTCCAGAATTTAAACCAGGTATTTTCCCAGTTCCATTCTACGTTATATATTCATTTCATTATTTGAAATGAATTTTGAGTCTTCATTTTGCTTAGTTCCTGAAGTTATATGGGGATAGAATGGAGTTGGATATTTTCAGTGACATTCACACATGGGGAAGGAAATTGAGTCCAGAAGCTTCAGCAATGTTTCCATGGAGAACACTAACAACAGAACCAGAAACACCGTTATCCTTTTGGTTCAGTGATCTTTCCTAAAGCACTACAAGAATCAATTTTAAGAAGCCCAATGTTTTCCAAACTTTCACCAATGGGCTCTGTAGGGCCCTCTAACAATATCTAAGAGACTAACTAGTTTCACATTCCAAGCCACTTAAGACAAGGAGTTCTGATTGTTCTCTGTGAGGAAATCAAGTGACAATCATAGCTGGTAATTTAGGAGAGTTTCTTCAGGGCCCAGGCAAAACCTAATACACAAGTAATAATCATTGTTAAGTGCATCTTTGACAAGGATTCATCAAGTATCAAAGAGGTCTATAAATTGGGAGAAATTATGATCAAAGACAAACATAGACCACAGATATTTAATTAATGCTCAATTATTTATGAGTTTAACTTTGGTTAACCTCATTTTCCTTCTTCTAGACAATTTCCAATTCGTCTCCACAAAGAGACCAGAATACTTACCTTCCAAAACAAGATTTATTGTGTTCCTTTAATTCAAAGCATACAGTGACTTCTACTTTCACTCCACCAAGTTTTGCTAGGAGAGAAAAGGAGACATTATATTTTGTCTTGAATTACATATGCCACCATACTTGACTTAGCCCATCCTACTGGAAGCACTTTGACGCAGATTCTACAGTGTTGTCTTACATCCTCTACGGAATCAAGCCAAGGGAATCACACATAGTTACAGCTGGAAAAACGTTTGTTCTGGGTTGATACTTTTAGCCTTTACCACCAAGACTTTATCACCAGGATCTATCTTTACAGTCTCTGAACAGGAGACCTTCTTGCCTTCCATTTTCATATTGACAAGGAAGGTAAAGGGAAGAACTGAGAAGTACCCAAAGTCAGCTAGCAGCCAGCACAGATAAATCATCTGTGGAGATATTGTTTCTTTCCAAAGATATAAACATGAGAGGAAGTCCTAGTGTTTGAAACAATTGTGCATCATAAAATTCCATGAAAACCTAGAAATCCAGATGCAGATCAGTAACATATTGGCTAAATAAGCTGTTATGTTCATGCAATGGACAAGTGTACAGACATTAAGAAGAACGAGATACTCATTTCTATGAGATTCTCTTTTCACTGAACTCATCAGTGCTGCAAAAACAATGTTACATAATACTTTTTCTTTAACATTATATCAGGCATCCTCATCTTGTCCTGCGTTTATTGCCAGTGTTACTAAAGTTTATCATTTACCTCTTTCTCTTTTAGACATATAATTTCTTCTTATTTTGGAAGCATTCATCAATCCCTATTTTACTCTTTCTTTTAAATTACAAATGAATATTGAATTTTATAAACTATCTTTTGGGGGATATTTCAAGTGATTGTATAGTATTGCTCTCCTTGGACCTTGTTATATGGTAAATTATATTTTGTTATTTTATATATGCTATTTATTATATTTCATATTATGTTTACTAATTACATTTATTATATTATAATTACATTATAATTAAGGTAGCATTTTGTTTTAGATAGACAAAACAACCAGTGGAATAGGAAGCATCTTAAAATTAGATGCAAGAGCATAAGGGAATTGAGATTAAACTAAAATTCACATTTTGGATCAGTAGCAAAAATTATTCAACAAATGTGGGAAAATATGGCTATCATTACTAAATTCTAGATACAGCAAGTAGTTAAAAGTTAAAAAATAATGAAACTGTAAAAGTATCAGAAACCTGGGAGACATGAAATAAAGTATTCATGAGGAATACCTTTCTAAGATACAAAGAAAAAGGATACATTTAATTATATAAGAAATAAAATTTGCCTCATGGCAAAATGCACTACAAAGGTCAGAAAACAAGCAAAAGAAATTGGGAAATATATTAAGAAATGGGTATGCTTTCTTTACAACTTTTGAGAGAAGCACATGTTTCTTTTTCCTTTAACCTGTTATGGGGGTATTAATCTATAATGTAAGTGCATGGTTCCTTTCCTTTAACCTGTAATGTGAGATTTAATCCATATGGTAAGTGCATGGTTCCTTTCCTTTCATCTGTAACGTGAGTGTCAACATGGGGCAGTGTTTCCAAGCACAGACTTTGGATGTTCCTGTACTGGTCCCATCACTGACCATCCACAAAACTTACAAATGTTGCTTCACTTTCCTGGGGGTTAGAGTCTTAGCTAAGAAATGGAAGCAAAATAGAATTTTCCCACAGGGATGATAGAAGGTTTAAAGGAGTAAATATGTAAGTGACTTAGCACAGTGCCTAGTACAAGAGAGATCAATATAAGTACTTATCAATTTTTTAAAGAGACAGATGAAAGAAAGAAAATGTGGTGTTTTCAATCTATTGATATATATTCTTGACATTAAACTACCTTTTCATTCATTGGATGACCTAACTTGCTCATGCTTTTTCTTACTCTAGTGAACTTGGGTAGCTAATATCATAGTTTAAAATTTTTGCTTTTATATTTACAAGTAAATTTGACCTGTAAATTTCTTTTTCCTTACAGTCCTAATCTATTTTCAGTATTAGGATTATATAGACTTCATAAGATGAATAAAGAAGCATTCTTCCTTCGCTATCTCTAGAAGTTTTTCTTTGTTAATATTGATGTTATCTGCTTAATAGAAGTTCGATAGAATTCACCTCCCAAATGATCTGGCTGGGTCTGGTATTTTCTTGGTGAAAGATTGTAAACTATTGACTTCATTCCTTTACTGGTGAAAGAACTCCAGCTATAGATTTCCTCTTGTGTCAGTTTTGGTAAACTTTAGGAGCTAGGAAATTGTCCACTTTACAGAAATGTTCAAATTTACTGGCATTTTATATATTCTCTGTTTGTACTCTCTGCTATAACATTGTCCTGATTCTTTCTGTATATTATTTACTTATGTTTTTGTTTTGCTTAATCAAAGTGTGTTTTTTAAATCTTTTCAAAGAATATTCTTTTGACTTACTAAATCACCTCAATTTATACTTTTTTCTGTTTTATTAAGTTCTGCTCATATCTTTATTTTCTATTTTTTCTATGTTCTCAGGGTTTATTGTTTTACTCTTCGGATGTCAATTAAAACACTTGGTTATTAATTTTAAGAAATCTTTTTAGTTATAAATAGTTGAACTTTTTGAAGATTCCAGCTTAGTTGTAAGTATCTAAGGGTCAGCTCGTCCACATTGTTGCTAGCCTAAGGCTAAGTTCACCCTACCGCAATGTATATATTGACATTTTTTCCCCTAGACTTTCTGTGTTTTGCTACTTCTCACTTTTCTTTGGAGAGAAGCCCTTTGAAATACCCTTAACTTATTTTACAGCCAATAAGTCTTTAAAATAATGTGTATTTTTAAAAGATAAATCTACTTATATAATTAGGCAGGGCTTCCCTGGTGGCGCAGTGGTTGAGAGTCCGCCTGCCGATGCAGGGGACACGGGTTCGTGCCCCGGTCCGGGAAGATCCCACATGCCACGGAGCGGCTGGGCCCGTGAGCCATGGCTGCTGAGCCTGCGTGTCCGGAGCCTGTGCTCCGCAACGGGAGAGGCCTCAACAGTGAGAGGCCCACACACCACACACACACACACACAAAAAAAAGGCAGAAAATCTGACCTGCCATATTTTTAAAAACAGCATAAATTCACTCTTCTCCATGATTAATCTGCTGTATTACACAACCTTCGAGTTTTTAGCTTTATCAATGACATGTACTTGAAAAATGTTTTAGAGATCCTACCCAGTCTTTTAAAACATCCTTGTTCCTTGTTTCAGTTCTAGTTTTATGTATATTTTCTGCCTTGCACCTGATTATTCCAACATCTGATGGATGGCCTTGGGAAATCTAATTCTGCTATTGATTGGTTTTTGCTGATTCTCTCCACTTCTAGCTGATTTCTTCATTATTGTGTAAATTTAGATCATGAGCTCATGTTTACCTAAACTTTATCTGTGGGAATGCTATAGGCCTGTGTTGAAGGTCTACCACTCCAGAAAGGGTTTAGTTTTGTGTTTGGAATACCACCGATTTGGGAGCATTTTAAGTTAATTTCTTAGCTTCTGTTTGCAAGACCGCACAAAAATTTGCAACCCAAACACTGGGAACACGGATTTGGGGTTCAGAATTCTCAAGATTTCCTACCCGTTTCCTACCCAGAGCAGAGGCCAAGAGAATTTGGTCTTAGTCTCCCTTTGCCAGCAGATATGTTTTCTCCTGGCACACCCTTTCATTGAAGGTGAAGCTAGGGATAGATAGGTTTAGTTCTAACTTCCCATCTAGTAGGGATGGAGTTTTACCTCCTGCCTCTCACGTGGTTATGGCCATTTAAAAACAAGTCTCTATGTCAGGTGTGTCATTAAACCATGGCCTGTATTACAAATCCAGACAGATGCCTATTTTTATGGCCTATGAGCTATGAATAATTTTCACATTTTAACTGGTAACGTTTTAAATGGTTACATAAGTACCTAAATAATATCCTCAATTTTGCTCTTTGGTCTACAAAGCCTAAAATATTTGCCACTTGGCTCCATAAAAACAGGATTTCCAGCTTCTGTTCTAAGCTATCAAGATCTTCAATCCACTCCTAATATAGCTATAACTCTCACACATGTACCACCCTTCTTTCATGGGTCCTGGAAATTTCTACTGCATACTTCAAAAATCAACCACGCACTTAAAAATAAGTTGTGTACATTTAACCTAGCATACCTAACCCTTTTCCTTTAGGAGAGTTTTTCAAGTAATCTTGCCCACCGTATTCTTTAGAGCTTCATTAATAATGGCAAAAAAACTAAAACAACTTAACATTCAACAAATGGGAATTGTTCATAACAATTATAGAAGCACATACAGTAGAAAACTATACACTGTTATTGAAACAGTGAGACATAACTAGTTTTATTCTTAGAGAACTATGTTTATTTAGGTCCCTTTTGTTTAAATAAGTATATTTCTGTGTATGTATGTATATAGTCATGTATTTATATACACCTACATTATTTGTATGATATAGTTATATAAACGTATGAAATACCTACCTATACACATACCTTTGATTTATATTTGTATACATACACAGGAATATAATTACATATATTATATAGTTATATACATTGAACTGAAAAATGGTAGTATACATATATATCGTGTATAAATGTGTGTCATCTATGTGCATGTGTAGAAAAGCAGGTTGAGAGATATGGAAGCATGAGTTAGACAGGGTTCACGATTATAAAAGTACTTATGTGTAGATAGTGAGGTTAAGGCCCATTTGATTGAAAATATTGCATATTTTTAATCAATTGTTATGATGAACAGATTCCTATGCAAATAAAATTATAAACAGCTATACATACTTGTATGTGTAATGTTTAATTAAAATATATATAGTATTATAGATGTATTATATTTATATTACATAATATAATTGTCTTATACTCATACATTATGTATTGTGTTATATAGAATATATTAACTATAGTGTATTATATCAGATAATAATAATTATATATTTATAATATATATAAATATATATTTATAATTTATATATTATGATATAGTTGTTTTATAATCAATATTACAGGATATATCATATTAATATTATGAACATACTAACCATATAAATATACTTCATTACCCATATATTTTGTATATAATATATGCTAGGCAAAAATATATATTAATATAATACATAATTGTTATACATTAATATAAATATTAGTATATTAAATTTATATATCCATATAATATTTAATATTGGTATATTTATATTATATTTAATATATACATAGCTAATGCTCTTTAAAGCCATCTGCTACAAGTAGAATAAGACCAGGAGTATGGCCAAAGCTAATTCTAAAAATATTAGATTACTTATATTCATTTATATGTCATTTTCCTGGAATCTGCATCTGGCTATTAGAGAGGACACACAGCAAAATCAACAAAAAGTGCCCAGGAGGACATAGGATCCTTTATTTATCGGAACCTCAAAGGAAACACAGTGCTATCCAGTCCCCCATCAAAGAGCCAAGAGCAAACCTTGAAGCACCCAGTAAAAGCCCATTCAAACAAAAAAGCTTTCCCACTTAAACTGGAAAAAGTTAAGTTCCCAAGAGACCCCCTACATCAACCACCGAAGCTCATTTGGTAGTAAAAACAATAACGTTCACCGAACAACAAGAAACCCCAAACATTAGTTGTTTTAGCACAAACACAAAAAAGCAGCTAATTAGTGTCTCCTGTTTGAAAGAAGGGGGTGGGAAGTGGGCAGAAGACCTGATAGGAAAGATAAAAAGAAAAGGAAAAGGAAAATAAGTTTCCAGTTTGACACTCAAGCTGTCTTCTGCATCCATTTCGTCAAGACCACCAAGTCAATGTGGAGGCTTTTTCCTCCTTCCCTTTCTTTTCATGAGACTGATCACAACCAGCACTGCAGATTCCATCGAATTAAGGAATGCTGTTGCCTACATGTGTGAATGAGCTGTGAGTAAAGTACTGAAGTAGAGGACACCTAAAGTGAAACGTCTTCATGAATGTCCACGTGGCTGAGCAGGAAGTTAACCTTTCATAGATGTGCTAAAGAAGAAGAGTTGGCTTTTATTTTATTTACTTTTCCCTGGACTGTGTTGAATGAGTATCATCTACAAGTTTAGGCTACTTTTTGCTGAGGATTAATGCACTGGGAGAGCTGAGAGAAAACTGAACAGTAGAGCTGTCTTTTTCTTGACCAGTTCACCTTACTTTCCCAAACTCTAAGTCTTTCCCTAATTCTTTCTCCTTTTTAGTGTAGTAAAATGAACAGAACACAAAATTCACCATTTTGATCATTTTACAATTCACTGTACCATTCAGTGGAATTTAGTAGTCACAATGTTGTGCAACTATCACCACTGTCCAGCTGCAAAACATTTTCATCACCCCAAGAGGAAACCTACACCCATTTTAAGGACTCATTCCCTATTCCCCTCTGTTCCAAACCCCTGGCAACCACTAATGTATAATATTTGCCATGTGTATGGATCTGCAACTGCTGGACATTTCGCATAAATGGAACCATACCATATGTAGCCTTTCGTGCCTGATGATAAGTTGTGCAGTGGTGGGAAAAACTAAAATGCGATGTACTGTATGATGTATGTTTTACTGAAGTGGCTTGGTCAGATTATAATGATTTATGATAAAATCACGTAAAGCAAGCATCACAATTCTCCAGGAATGTTCTGAAGAATGCTAATGTTAATTATGAATATGTGAATCCCAAATCTTTCATTTGTATTGACCTTATCTCATTAATTCTTCTCCCAACACTGCTATAACTAGAGTTGAGTTCTAAAATATACCTTCCTCTTTTCCCATAGAAATTGTCCCACAATTTCAAAAAGTTCTCAAAGGTGAAAAAGTGCACACGACACTTATCACGTTTGCAAATGCCAATGGAAATGCTAAGCTAACGCTGTCCAAAATGCAATATTCTTCTGTGAGAGCACCCAACTTTAAACAAATACACATATTCTAAATACAGCTTAGATCTGTGACATGTTTTGGCCACTGAAGTATGAGCAGACATGATGGCCTTAAATGAGCAGAAGAGGCCTTAAATGGGCTTGTGCGGTTGGGCTCACCTCTTATGTTTCAGTGAACTTTTTGAGAAGACAGGGCCTGGGAGCTGAGGCCTCACAGTTGGGCTCCAGAGGAAGATGTGTGTGAGAGACCTCAAACTGACCCAGGACACGGAGCAAAACTAGCCATCTAGAGGTCTAAAAGAGAGCCACTGCAGCTAGCCCATAGGTCCAAGAAAAATAAATTCTTGTTTATGTAACTGAGTTTGGGGTGATTTGTTCCAAAGCATTATCACAGCAAGAGCTGACTAACACAACATCCTCCAAATCATTGCTATGTAAATGGATGCCACCATGCCTACATTTAAGGCAACTGTGTCCTCAAATTGTGAGAAATCTTGAACTCTTGGTGCCTCTCCAACACAATGTACATGGCTAAATTTCCACAAATAAGTTCACTAATATGCCACAAAGATCTCCCTAAACTTGTATTAAATGTAATGCAAAGTTCTTTCTTTTCATTTTCTGCTTCTACATAGTTAAAATGCTGTTTATCAATGGAAAACGGTTCTTGCCGTTTGGCTTCTGTCGTTAGAGTCTTTTGAACTCTTTGGCTTTTCAGCTCCTAGGCTGTAACATTTGAATCAGCAAATGCCCCAAGGAGAAAAGCTGCACCAAATGTCAAGCTTGCGTCTGTGTTTCCCTTCTCTCCAGAACTTGGCCCACATGTCTTGGTGTCTCTCTAACATTCAGACGCCAGCGAACAGAAGTTCTCCTACTCTATCCAGCTTTTCTAAAATTTCTTTAGACTTCGCCTGATCTTATGTTATTATTCAACTATCATCTCAATTACCCCTAGGAAGAAAATTTACAATTTTTAGAGAAAACGGAATCCTGGTACACTCTTGGTAGGAATGTAAACTGGTGCAGCCTCTGTGGACAAAAGTATGGAGAGTTCTCAAAAACTAAAAATAGAACTACCATATGACCTAACAACTCCACTCCTGGGTATAAATCCAAAAAGAACAAAAACACGTGTTTTCAAAAACATGTATTTGAAAAGATACATGCACCCCAATGTTCGGAGCATCAGTGTATACAATTACCAAGATATGGAAGCAACCTAAGTGTCATCAAGTGATGAATGGATAAAGAAGATGCGGTACATATAACCAATGGCATACTACTCAGCCTTAAAAAAGAAAGAAATGTTGCCATTTGCAGCAACATAGATGGACTTGGAGGACATTGTGGTAAGTGAAATAAGTCAAACAAAAACAAACACCGTAGGATATCACCTATATATGGAATCTAAAAAATACAGCAATCTACCGAATATAACAAAAAGAAGGGGAGTCACAGATATAGAGAACAAACTAATGGTTGCCAGTGCGGAGGGGGAGGAGGGGGCAATACGGGGTGGAGAAGTGAGAGATGTAAACTACTGGGTGTACGATAGGCTCAAACATGTATTGTACAACACAGGGAATAGAGCCAATATTT
The DNA here is from genome assembly GCF_964341445.2 of Mesoplodon mirus. NCBI lineage: Eukaryota > Metazoa > Chordata > Mammalia > Artiodactyla > Ziphiidae > Mesoplodon > Mesoplodon mirus. The sequence continues at coordinate 129,174 of NW_028295128.1, read as the reverse complement.
TGTAATAACTGTAAATGTAAAGTAACCTTTAAAAAGTATATAAAAAATTTTTAAAACAGAAATTATACTGAAAATTGGAAACAATTTAAATGTCCATCAACAGGAAAATGCACATATAAATTATTGTATTTCCCTACATGGGAATCCTACATAGTGAGGAAAGTACATGAACTAGACAGATCTTTACGTGTCAGCATGGATGAACCTAGCAAAGATAACACTAAAAAAAGCAAGTAAGAAGAGAAAACATAGCAGAATACTCTATGAGGTTTAAGAACACTTAAAAATGTAGCCTAAGTAGAAAGACATCCATGCAGTGATGGAGACCAAGTTCAGAAGAGTGTTCACCCAGGGTCAGCTGGGGAGTGGCTGTGTTTGGGAAGGTGGTCACAGCAGGCTCTTCAACAGGAATGGTCATGTTTCAGTTCACACGCTGGCTGGAGGACGGAGGAGTGTCTGCGATGCTATAATGTGAGCACGCTGCATGTGAAAGCCATTGCTGACCACATCTAGGGGATCTGATACGCGGGAGCTGGTAGTGGGTGGAGGCATCCAGCAGGTGGTGGTAGAAGAGGAACGTTGTATGCATAACGCCTAAGGCCTGACCAGAGGACGACCACTGTTCTAGAAACTGGACACAAATCCAACTTCTACGGCCAATGTTAAAAGACAAACTGAGGCATGTTTAAAAGAAGACTTTACGTGAGCAAAACTAGATTCAATTCAGGCACCGCCAAAGCGGAAGTGGTGAGGAGCACTCCAGCCACAGGAGCTGCAGAGATTTTTAGTTTCAAAGGGCAGAAGCAAAGCAAGGAAGTGACTGACTTGCTATCGCTTTAAAGCCTAGTTGGTGGTTTGTGACTGGTTGTCCTCAGCGGTGTGCGTCACCCTGAGGCGTTGACAGGCTTAGATTTTGGTTGCTTTACGTAGGCGGCCGCATCACTAGAGCCACCGCAGGCTAACGGCCTCCTTGCAGGGTTCATTTACTAACACCAATTGTCTGAGTCCTTACTCTTACTCGGTCACTTCACTTCCTACGCCTCACTTTCTCTTCTGTAAAGTGGATATTCAGTAGTAAATTCTCTGTGGAGTTGTCAGTACAAAACAAAGTGATTATTAGTAACCACGATCATGTCCTGAATGCATGGAACACGTCACCATTTGCCAACTACCGTGTCAAGTTAGCACAAACGACAGAAATTAAGAGCTCTCCGCATAAATTCACACACCCGTGCACCAGGTAAGGGACCACAGGCAGACGTTCACTCAGCCTTTCGTGTGTCCCTCACGGAATACACGCTCTCTCCTGGGCGGGGGGAGCACAGACACTTACGGGAGTTTACTTTTCAAATGCGTTGATACAACCAGGTCTCACTTTTGTTTGGATGAGTCAGCAAACGCTTTTTGGAAACCCCAAAGTCTCCACACCTCCAACGTTTCGCGCTGCCTTAGTCTCAGAGCTCAAGCCCCTGCTCTTCAGGCCGCGTCACCATGGGAGACAGGCTGCATGCGGACGCGACGCACGGCGAGCGTGCTGACGTCCTCGAGCCCCGCCCCCACGGTCCCGCCCGCTGACTTAAACGGCAGCCCCGCGGCGTGGAGGGCGTAGATGCGTGCGCCAGCACCAGGCCCTGCGGGGTGTCCGGAGCGCGGCATGGGGTGGGGGGTTGGCGTAGCTGAGGCCCGTGGCCCTATGTCTTCTGGCTGCGACGCCGGTCCTGCGCACGCTGCGGGGCCGCAGCCGCCGGGCGGTGGGCGCCCGAGGGGCCGGGAGGCGAGCCGGGGCCCCCAGGCGGGTGTGGGCATCGTGTCCGCAGCCAGCGTCCCCGAGGCCGCGCTCGGGCCATGATCCCTTGGTGAAGCTGCGCCGGGACAGCGTGGCCGATATCTTTCCGCGCTCTGAGGACCTGTGCGCGCTGCAGGACTCGGTGCCTCTGCCCTCCGTGCGCGCTTCCCTACAGGAGGGCCTGCTGGACTTAAGGCCGACCGCCTCCGCGGGGTGCACTGGGCGCCGCTCCTGAGCACCCGCTGCCCCTGATCTGTATCCAGAACTTCTTCCAGCCACGGCTTGTTGAGACAGGTTTGTACTTCCCGCTTCCAGGGCCCCTCGTGTGGGCGCTGAGAAGCGGGGTTTTAAATGGTGCAAGGTGGAGGGTGGGCACTAGAACCAGTGCCCAGTGACCGGGTGTGCGTGCACTAGACGGGGCGTGCGGCCTAGGACTCCTGCCAGCTCGGTGACCCCGGCCGAGTGCCTTAAGGCTTCAAGGTCTCAGTGTTGTCATCTGTAGCGTGGGCTTAACAGGACCCAGTCTCTGTGGCAGTTACAAGGATGCACTGTGTTAATGCTTCTAGACTCTACAAAGTAGAACACTTAGCACAGTTTGGAGCATCGTTAATTGTTGCACAGATGTTACCTGGTCTGTTGAATGACTTTGCCTGGTACACACCAAAGCGATTAGGAAATGGATATATCCCAGCTTCATTTCCTTTCCATTAAAACAGGGCTCAGGAAAGAAAAAATCTGTTTTTCAGTAGTCGTATCATATAGTGGAAAGAGCACTGGTGTGAAGGCAGCCTAGGGTTTGAATTCCAGGGCTTATGCTGTCTGTGGCCTGGGCAGGTTTCTTTTGCACTACAATCCCCACACTTGTAAAATGACATTAATAACCACTCTTTCTGTGGGTTCTTAGAATTAATTAAGCAGGTTATGTGTGTAAAGTAGCCTGGCACTTGAATGAGTTGTCAGAACCAAGGGCTGCTGGAGACGATGCTTCTGCCCTAGGTAATCTTCCCTTCTACTGGGCAGCAAGTAAACACAAGCACAGTAGTCAGTGCTCTGGAAGAAGTGAGTTCTGGTGCTATAGAGCACAGAATCTTGGAAGGGAAAGTTCAGGGTAGGATTTTTGGAGGAGGTGCCATCCTTTCTAAGGATATGAGAAGCTCCTGGGGTGGCAGGAGAGAGCAGTGTGTGTTGAAGTTTGAGAAATATAAGAAAATATGGCAAAACTACTGTACAGGACTGGAACTCAGGGTTTGGGAAAGAAATGAGAGTTGATACTGGAATCTTAGTGGGGCCCAAGAGAAGGGGGCCTTGTTTGTCCTGTCAGAAGTTTGGATGTTTATCCTGAAGGCTGTGGGAAACACCAAAGAACAGTGAGATGAACTTGTGGTTTAGAGGCTCACTCGGACCTCCATGTGGGAGGCAGTTGATCTGGTGCAGGGTGAATTGTAATCTGAGGGTCCCACTGAAGTTATGAAAGGTGGGACTGGGTTTTGCAGATCTGAGAGAGAATGGGTAGGGCCTGGTGACCAGTTAGAAAAGGGAGGGCAGCAAGCGTGGGTGACAGTTTACAGCTGCATCTTTTTGAGAGATACAGAGCCCAGTAGGAAGGGATTGGGGGTGGCGAGAGGATCTTACTTCATCTTCAGTGCTTTAGAGGGGCCTGATAGACGGGTCTGGACCCAAGGTACAGATCTGGGCTTTTTGGGAGGACAGGTGTTTGAAGGCATGGTAGAGACTTAGGTTATCCACAAGAAGATCCAAAGAATCATAGGTCTGAGAGATTTTTAAGTGGGTGTATTTGAGGATGTTTATAAGCTGTGAGAAAGTAGCCAGCAGAGGAAGGGTGTAAAGATCTAGGACAGGAAATGATTGTTCATTTGATTTTGAAAAGCTGAATACTTATCGTGTGCCTGGCCCTTTTCTAGGATCTGGGGTTCACACCATCTGTTATCTCTTCTGCAAGGATAGTTCAACTCCTCCCCTGGTGAAGAGAAGTCAGATTATTCTTTGCGTCCCATTCAGGTATAAGAACTGTTCTGTACCTCTGAAGGGACTTGACTTAACCAGAGTAATAAGTTAGAAATCAAAAGAAATTAGAGCTGGAAGGGACCTTAAAGGCCACTGTACTTAATTTTGCCTGATATTTGACATTGAATGTAAGAAAAATTTATTGTAGAGCCCATTCTCTTCAGAGTTCCTTCACTGAACTTTCTTTATGTCTTGCATCCAGTGGGTCTAGCTTGTAAATTTTGGCCTCCTCCTAAATTTGCTTCTTCATCCATATTACATTTTGCCCAGGCTATGGCAGAAACACCTGGGTGGTTTCACGGCCCCTGGGTTCAGTTCCTCTAAGTTCATCTGCCTACTCGGGTTAAGTGATCTTCTAACAGAAAAAGATGTGCTTAAAGTAATGCTGCTAATGGCTTTCCCACACAGAGTTAGTGCATACTAGCCGCCCAGCATGTGCTCTGCACGGAGGCGTGTAGTATGAACTGTGCTCGGCCAAGCCTTATAGGGCTCTTTGCCCTGAGGAAGGGGAGCTTTTTGTGATCACTCCCTTTATCTAGTCGGTCCTTCAGCAGCGGGGAGCCTTTTTCTAATCAGCAGAGAGCCTTTTTCTTACTCAGCTAGTGGTAGCCCCAGGTCTCACCACCTGTGGGATACAAGCCATGCTCTCTCCCAGGCTTGCTTGGACCAACATCTCTATTTTCATTTCTGTCTCTTCTCACACTTGGACCCCTGGCCTTTAGTCATCCCCACCTGCAGCATTTACAGTGCCCAGCAGGAGTCAGGCTTGAGTGTCTTTTCACACATGTTCCCTCTGCAGCTAATGCACCTCCTACTCCACCTCTGCATAGCCTCATCTTTCCAGACTGTACTTCAGGGTTATCATGAAGCCGTCACTTAGATATAACTTTTTGCCTCCATAGGAAGCTCTGTGCATAAAGGTTACGTTTATTTATCTCATGTGATTGAAATTTTGAGTTTATACATCTTCCTCCTTAATGAAGGCTTTAAGGGCAGGAGTCGTTTCTAATCCTTAGCCCAGAGCAGATGCTTTTGTTTTTATTTAGATACTTTTTAATGATGATAAAATGTATGGTTTAAATCACTCATTTTACAATAATTTTGCTTTAGGTTGTGACAGAAAAAGAGTTTACAGAAGTCGTGTTCCTGCGATAAGAAATAAAAATGTGACCTTTCAGTTGTGTAAAGCTCATAAATGCTGTGTATGTGCGTCGGGTGCTCTAAGGAACATGGAGCTAAGTGGGCTAGTTGTGTGAGAGAGAGACTTAACTATGTTAACAAACGTGAGCCTTCATTGTGTCCTGCCAACATTTGATAGTTGCTTTTGGGGCTAACTAAACCAGTAAAAGTTTAAACTGTTCCTCCCCATTAAAGGGATTGAATAATTGGCTTCTTTGGTGCACCTGTGTCTTGTGAATTGTCCAGTTGGGGATGGAGGTTTAGAAAGTGGGTTTCAGTCTTGTTTAAGTGTCTTCCCATCAGACTGGTCTCGTGATTTCCTACACACCATGTCTGTCTACCTTTTCCTGTCTACCTTTTGTTGGTAGTGTTCATGCCTGGATTGTCTCCTGTACCTGCTCAAACCTTGGTCCATTCTCATTTGTACCATGGAAGTTTGTCATGCTGGATACTGTCAGAATTAATCTTACTTAAGTTTGTGTTAAGCCACAAACTACATGTTTTGTATATTTTCTGTTTTCTCTGTTTGTTTATATTTTTATGGTTTCTCTTCAAGGAGTATTATGGGAAGGGAAATAGCAAGATGAAGAGCAAAAAAGTCATCATTCTCTTTCAATTGTTAGAACATCTATCTGCAATCATAATTATGATGCACCGTGGTATGTGTTAAAATAAGAAATATATGTAACGTCCCGTAGGAGCAGCAAACTCAGTGGTGTTGGTGAGGGTGTGTCATGGAAGTAATCACAAAGCAGGTGACTCTTGATTAGGGTCCTGAAAGATTAGTGTGCCTTCCCTGTGTCCAGTAGTGGTCTGGAGGGGTCAGGAAGCCTGCCTTTCAATCTGAGGGAACAGAGAGTTTGAGGTCCTCTCTCTTCTATTGCTCTAGTATACTGCATAGCAGCTAATAAAATACTGGGTTTATAGTTGACATTTAAATCGCTGATTGATCATCAAGATTGGCATGTATCATTGGAAATGAAAATCGGAGGAGTCTTATGCTTTTTAGGTTTTTCTTTTTTTTTCCTTTGTCTCAAAAGTATGTAGTACTTTACTGAGTGGTTGGGAATAAAGTTTGCAGTATTCAGTGTATTCAGTTTTCGTACCTAAATAGAATTAAACTGTTGCTGTAAACTGGAATAACACTTTGTTACTGATGAGTTTTAGGATGCATCAGTTCATCAATTACCTGTTTGGGAAGATTGTAGTTAATGATTTTAAGAATGTGGCTATAAACCTCCAATTGACTCAAGAAAAGCAAATAAGTCAAGATTGACAAATGTATAGGCTCTTCATCTTATTGTGTGTGTGTGTGTGTGTGTGTGTGTTTTCCTTTTAGTTACTTGTCAAGGTATAAAGAACTCTATCACTGTTAAGACAGTAAACTTCACAGGGTATAATCTGACATGGCAGGGAACAGATCACATGGTCAAGATCTTAAAGGTGATTTGATGTTTAAACTTTCATGAAAACATATGTGATTGAAGCATATTAACATATTGATACAGATGGCAGTTAATTTTTGTCTTTTCATACATGTGAGTGCAGCTTTTGTTTTGTAGAAAGAATATGACCAAATGGTGATGTGAATTGCTGTTGCCTAAACTATAGTGTTGAATCCCCAGTGTTTGCACTTGAGTTTAACAACTCTGTGGTTTCCTATCTTCTTCCTGAGACACTTAATCTCAGGTCCATCCTCGTTACACAGCGTGGTAAATTAGAGAACAATTAATATCACCATTTAAAGAAGTGAGACTGAAATCTCAACCATCCTGAACATAGGAACTGAAGGGGGCTCTCAGCCGTTCAGAGAGTTATTACCAAGCCAGTCGGCTTAATGCTGTTCAGTTTTCTCCATAGCAGAGCCTTCCAGGTCCTTCTTTTGAGCTTATTTATTTTTATACACAATTCTGTATGGATACTGTACATAATACTAAATAGTTGTATTAACTGGGTTTAACTGGTGATGTATTTACATGAAGATCTAACTTCGTCTTGTTGATATCTTTTTAGGGGCTTTCCATTCATCAAAGATTGTGATGTATGTAATCAGTTGCTGGTGTGTAGCTATCACATTTATGATATATAGGGCTTGAATTGGGAAAGGTGGATGGTCATTCTTCTTGCTTTTTAAACTGACAGAGCCTTACATGAAGCATTTCCCTCTCTGAAATAAATCCATGTAAAACATGTTTGATAGCTCTCCCAATGCAACTGTGTAGTTGTGTGGATTTGGCGCATAAATGGCAGCCTTGTGGTTATGTCTGTAAACAAGGAAGCCTGTTTTCCAGTCCGCAAATCAGCTGTTACCCAGTGAGACGAACTTGACTGCCATTTCTGACCCCTCACATGGAGCTGTCATACTCAAGAATGTTCACATGTTTCCAAGAAACGTTGTTTGAGGGCTGTATGTACAAATTCCTGATCTGAAAGCCAATATAAAGCAACATCTCCCAAACCTCTGCTCTCTCACCAAGTCCACACACATTCCCTCGCTTATGGCCTCGTGGCAAGCGAATACTGTCAGTATCAGATTCTCCTTCCCAGTGGTCTTGGGAGACTGCATAGTTGCTCTGTGAAAGGCACCACTGCTGAGGTTGAGAGAAGAGCATCTTGGGTGTCAGTCCTGGCCTTGCGTTCCCGGAGAGAGGGGTGTGCACCTCGTTCTCCTGTTAGGGTTTTCCTAGGCTGCAGGGTTTGCTGCTTGTTGTCAACATGATGTCCTAGTGACTTGTCTTCTGCGTGGTTATATAATCCCAGCACAGTTCTTTATGATGTGTAGACTTTTATGGGGTTGTGGCCAGGTCAGTTTTAAATGTTTGGAAATGTCCTCTTGAACAACACTGCAGTGGCAGTGAAGCTTGCTGGGAGAATTGTTGCCCTGGTTTTGGCTTAAGGGTGGTGAGAAGATGAAGTTTTTGATGGGTCAGTTTTAGTTGTGTGTGTGTATGTGATTTATCTTTTAAAATTCTAATGTCTGTTATTCACAGCTTAGATATGTTGACTTCCTGATTATTCATCAGTCCCTTTACTGATGTATTTTCCTCTGAAAAACTACATTTTCTTCCAGACTGTTTTTGTCTGATGGTGAAGAATAAATTTTTCATTTGCAGTATAAAGTTGATCTGAGAAGAAATGTTTACCTTGGATCTTCACTTGGCTTCTGTGAAAGAAACTTAATAAAATAATATGGGCAATTCCCATTACTAATCCTAACCACGTACAACAGAGGTCTGTACAGTAACATAGCAAAAATAAGTTCCTGTACTTTTACTTAGTCATTGCCTGTTTTACACTAAAGAGCAGTGAGAGACATTTATAAATAATGATACCTCAGATCACTTTTGTTAAATGTCCTCTAATATTTGGATATTTGGTATCTGGCTTGTGTTGTCTTTTATACAATCTTGTCTTCTTTCTTTGCACTTTAGTGTAACAACTCTGTGGTTTCCTATCTTCTTCTTGTGCCACTCAGGTCCATCAGAATTTCCTGTGACTGTGACAGTAGAGAGTCCTTCCTCCTCAGAAATCGAAGAGGTCGATGATTCCTCAGAACGTGTTCAGGAGGAGCCAGAGAAAATCCGTTTGAAACAAGAAGCATTGCAGGTACAAAGTTATCACTTTAAAGCTATAGAGAAGATTATTTTTCAATCGGAAGGCTGATTGCAACACAGCACAGCTTGTGTGAGGGTTCTGTTTTCTCCTCCCACCTGCATTGTATCCCCTTGAATGGTTCCTTAAGCTTAGACCAAGGTGAATGGTGGACATTTGAACTCTAAGAAACGAAAATCAAAACATGTCGTTAGTAATATATTTTCCTTTCCTTAGAACCTTAGTATATTAGATTTAGGGAGAAGCTTAGTGATCATAAGATAAGGAAATTGAGTTCTGAATGAATACAGTCAGCTGATTCAGTGCTTTTGTTTTACAGATGAGAAAATGGACAGTTCTAGTTGAACTCTCTTTTTATAAGAGGAAAATATGGCCTCATTTTAAATAAAAGTAAAGTTGAAAAACGTTTTGATGTTGATATTCGCCTTTCCTAAAATCAAAAATATCAAGAAGCTACATTCTATTACCAAATAAACCTGACCTCTAATGTCATTCCATACTTTTGTTTGTATGGACAGAAAAGAAAAATTGATTTTTATAAAAAAATTTTGCACCTCAAAATTAATATATTTATTTTATTTCAACTTTAATGCAGAGCTGAACATTTCTAGTAAATAAAGGAACAACATTTGGGGGGGACCTTGTCTTTGTGCTACAAAGTCCATGTTTAATTTTTAAAAATTATTTAATATGACTTTCTCTTCATATGAAACATGACACTTGACAGGTTTCAGAACTGATTATCCCATTATTGTAGGACTATGGGAATTACTCTTCGATTTTCAAAAGAGAAAGTTAGATTTTTATTTTTTAATTAAAATTAATGGTAATATAGAGAAATTTTAAGAAAAGAACTTAGAAAATTATGAAATGTTAGAGTAGGAGAAATCTATAGTTCATGTAGAGTTACTCCCTTTCGTTTTATAAATGAGCACCTACAATTTGTAGAACGTAAGTGGTTTATTAGTAAATGGCAGAGTATGACAAGACCCTAGAGCATCTAACCCGCATTCCTTGTTATTTTAGATGTGGTGTATTCATTTCCTTCACGAATAAACCACGAGATTGTATTTGTAAAAGCAGTAATAGACACTGGGGAAGTCCAAGAAGTTTAAACACTGGGACCACAGAATAGCAGATTCAGAATGCACTGAGAACCCTTTTAGCTCTTCTCTGTTTTGACAAGACACTACAATGATGGTATCAAGGTGTTTAAGTATATATGCCCACAACAATCAAGAGATTTCAACATAGTTTTGAAAGACAGAAGACAGGTGGAAGAGTGTGAAACTGAAGCAGTAGAACAGAGGAAAAGCATCACCTAGAATATGCACAGGGACCACGTGCAACTGAGGAGGATTCTGACCCCACCTGAAAAAGTAGCCCCATGCTCATGTGCGCATGTAGGAGAGAGGGTGGAGTTAGTTAAAAGTGTGACAAATAGGGGAGCTCATTGAAGGGATGTGTTTTGAGGAGTGGACTCCCAGCCCCGCCCTCACCCTCCTGAAATGAGATGATTTCATTTTGAAAACAGTGAAACTGGCGAGAACTGGGGCAGCTCGTATGAGTTTTTACACCCTAGAAAACTGTGTTTGGGGGAGATCCTGTTACAGTTACTCCCCGCTTCTTCCTGCATAAGAAGCCAATCAATCGTTGACTTCAGGGAGCTTTCTGTGCTCATTCTTAAATAGAAAATAACTGTCATTTGCCTTTTAGTTGAGTAAAGCTTACAACATGAGAGAGGGGGAAAGAGTGCAAACGTATCCTAGTAGGACCAGGGACAATTTAGGGAACAAAATAATTTAAGAAAAAACCCTAATTAGTATCCTGAGAGAGCTTTAAAAAGAGCTAGCAACTATAAAATAAGACTAGGGTATTAATGAAAAGGAGAATGGTCAGAAAGCAAGAGAGGTCTCCTAGAAATGAAAATATGGTTGCTGAAATAAATTCAGTAGGAATTTTAAAAATTTCTCAGTATATAAAAAAGAAAGACCCAATGGAAAATGTGATAGAAATATGTTAGAGAGGCTGCATCTGGGAGATCCCACATGTTACTATTAGAAACTCCAGACCCAGAAAAACAATGGAGGGAAGCTGTCAAAGGGCAACAAAATTTCCCACAGCTGAAAGTAGACATCAGGCCTCAGATTGAAAATAGTTATGCAAGATGAGCAAGAATAGACTCATACCTAGGCACCCTTCATTGTGAAACTTTAAAATACTGAAAAAATAAATTAAAATAGAATAAAATACTGAGAGGATACATCCATTCCAGAGAGAAAAATACTGGTCACCTAAAAAAAAAGGTTACAATCTGACTTTATCATACTTGTCATGAGCACCATGGATCCTGGAAGGCATTAGAAAGATACCTCCAAAGTTTTTCAGGCACATAATTTTCACCCTAGGGGTTTGTATCCAGCCAAACTATCAGTCATACGTGGAGGCTGAAGAAGATATTTTGTACCCAAAGAAATTTGAAAAATTGACCTCCTGTGCTACACCTTAAGCTATTTATAGACATAATCCAGCAAAATGAGGCAATAAACCAAGAAGGAAGGTAATAGGGGATTCAGTGCAGATTGAAGCTAGTCTAGAATGGAGAGGCTTCTATTGATTGTGTGATTGAGAGCTTAGAAACACCTTGAGGCATATTGTACTTACTAGGTGTTAGGCACTGTTGGAAGGGAGGAGGGAGAGGAAGAGGAGAAGGAACTTGAACTCCAGAGGAGAAAAGGCTATACGGACATAAACCTGAAGCACACTAAACTATGGTTGATTTTTAACCTACTATTGGTGAGGAAGGGAAGAATCCACTTCAACTTGACACTATAGATGTCCCCCTTTTCAGCGACACACAGGGGTAATGACCACCTATCTAATTTGTTGTCCAAACCGGAACTTGTCCAAACTCCTTACACTTCAATAGTGTAAGGAGGCACTCTAATGCTGTAACATCAGGACAACAGGTATAAACTGGAACAGCCCAAGGCGGCTTGGGGTATGTGGTCACCCTGCACAAGGGCAGTGACACTGGCACAGTATGGAACGAGGTGTAGTCTATACACAGAGACACAGTACATCTGCAGTGGGCAATATTAATTTCATTGTAATAATGGCAATACTGTCTTGGTTTGCAGCTTTTATTGTCAACGTGCATGTAATCACAAATAACTAAAGTAAACTATACTTAGTATGTAGGAGTATTAACTTGGTATGTACTGAAATGTATTGTGTACTAGTATGTACTTAGTATATATTAGGCTCTAAGTGTTTTTGCATATATTAACTCATTTAATCCTCTGAATAGCCTTATGAGGTTGGTGCTAATATCATTCCCACTTTTGAGAACAGGAAGCTAAGACAGGGAAGGAACTTGCCCTGGCTGTACCTAATTTAAGGTTGGATCGAGGCTTTGAGTTTAGGCTCTCTGCCTGTTCTCTTAAACCTTACTCCGTACTGACTCTCAAATAACAGAAGACTTAACTGCACATAGAATATAAATTTCAACTTTGACAACGTAACAGCTAGGTTTGGAAGGTAGACAGGAGGTAGAAAAAAGGGAAGATGGTATGAATGTCCTCATTTTACAAAGCGTGACGTTGAGAGAGTTTCTAGTTGATCAACAATGTAGGTTTCTAAGTATATGACTACAAGTCAAAGAGATCATGAGCAGTGGAATAACTCATGATGACATAACTTTACTGAGCAGTGTGGACATAGGAAAGAGTGTAGAGGAACTAAACCGTTACTTATTAGTAAGTTAGAAAGTGAACAGATAATGCCTCCAATTTAGTGAGAAAATAGTCATGTAAGAGTATTACTTGGAAATGGAGAAGAATTCAAAATAACAATAGTTGGACCTCCCTGATGGCGCAGTGGTTAAGAAACTGCTTCCCAAGGCAGGGGACACGGGTTCGAGCCCTGGTCCGGAAGATCCCACATGCCACGGAGCAGCGAAGCCCGTGCACCAGAACTACGGAGCCTGTGCTCTAGAGCCCGTGAGCCACAACTACTGAGCCCATGTGCCACAACTACTGAAGCCTGCACGCCTAGATCCTGTGCTTCATAACAAGAGAAGCCACCGCAATGAAGAGTAGCCCCCGCTCGCCGCAACTAGAGAAAACCTGCACGCAGCAACGAAGACCCAATACAGCCAAAAGTAAATAATAATAATAAAATAATAAAAAATAACAATATTTGACGTAAACCTCATAAAAAAGGAAAATCCATACAGCCAGTAAACACAGAAAAGTGTACGACTTCGTAAAGTAATAAGTGAAAAGTGAGTCAAAACCAAGGAAACTACATGCCAATCAGATTGACAAATACATAAATAAAAAGTCTGGTAGTATCAGGTATTGTAGACCTGAAGTACTATGGGAATCCCCTACCCTGTTTATACTGGAGTATAAATCGACACAACTACTTTGGAAAGCATTTAGCCCTCTCCATCAACTGAAGGTATATAAATAGCCTGTGAGCCAGCAGCCCTCACCCCCGCTCTGTGTAAATGCACCAGAATAAGGGGTACAGCAGGATTCCTGTCCATGATTTGCATTACCACAAACTGAAAACAAACCAAATGTCCATTAAGAGTCAAAAATTAAATAAATGATGTGTATTTGTACAGTGGGAAAACTATCCAGCAATAAAATTGAATGAACTAGAGCTACAGGCAGCAATGTGGATGAATTTTTTAAACCAACGTTGAGAGAAAGAAATAAGATAGAAAAGACTTCATATACTATGATCCTGTACATAAAGTTAGATGTTGACACAACTAAACTCTTTTGTTAGGGATGCATGCAGGTTAAAGGAAATGACTATCAAGAAGTGAGGTTGGTGTTTAACCAAGAAGAGGGAAGGAGCTTGTGATGAGAGAAGGATATGGGGAGGTTTTTGCGATGCTGACAAGTATCAATACTTTCAGCTTCGAGTAGTGCTTATGTAAGTATTCTCTTTTTATTTGTCACATTGACAGTTTTGTTCTGTGCACTTCTCAGTACCCATATCGTATTTTACAATTAAAAACTGCATAAAGAATCGGTCGCTTCTTGAGTGCTGGATGTGGGAGTGGGATGAGACCGTTTCATTTTAAGCCCTTCACTACTGTTTGCATTCGCATGTTCATTCATTCAGCATTAATTGCACATATTCTATGTACCAAGCACTCTTCTAATTTTATATGTGTTTTAACTCATGTAATTCTCACAAGAGCTCTGTAATATGTGAGCTTATCTCCATTTTATAGATGAGGAAGTTGAGGCCTAGAGTTATAGAACTTGTCCAAGGTTATGTAGCTAATGGGTAGTGCCAGGCCCATTTGCCTCAGAGAATCTGAATATTTACAATATAATCTAAAAGAGAAATTTAATGACTAATTATAAGCAAAAAAATTGCACATTAAAGAAGATGACAAGTTTTCATCTATCCAGTTAGAGAAAAACACACAGTCTGTCTTTCACACACGTACATCTTATATGTACGTGTGTGGCAGGGATTTTCCTTATTAAGCAATTATTTATTGACCGTCTACGTTGTGCTAGGCACAGGTGCTGGGGATAAACACTTAATAAAATACACCCCCTATCTTCAAATAACTTGCACTCTAAGTGAGGAAGTAAGCCAACAGTTATAGTAGAGGTTATATACCAAGTGATACATCGCTGATGGCAGTGTAAAATCTCAGAAATCTTTTGGAAAGAAGTCTGGAGGTAGGTACCTCAGAGCCTTAAAAATGTTCATTTGCTTTGATCTCAAACTCATTTTTATGGATTTATTGTAAGAATGTTATTCTCAATATGGAAAAAGGCCTTCATGCATAAAAACGGTTATTTTGTCTGATAATACTGAAAAGTTGGAAAGAATTTAAATGTGTAAAATGGTTAACCAGTAAACCCACTCAGTGGAATATTTTGTAGCCCACACAAAAAAATCAAGGTTATGAATCCCCTGATTATATGAGAAATGCTTGATTTCAATGTTAAATGGAGAAAAGTTGAACATAAAATTTGATATCCAATATGATGGGAGCTTTGTCCCAGAAAAATCACCTTAGCCGGTGTACAGAAGGGTGGAATGGAGAGCAGATGGCAGGAAGGAAAATTATTCCAAAGCCTTATCATTAGTCTTACTTAAGTAATAGAATATCAAGCAATTTTACTTTCTAACTTTTTTGGTTCCATATTTCCATGTAAGGGACATGAATTCTGAATACTTTGTAGGAGGAGGGTACACTTTTTCACAAAAATTGAACACTGTGTTCTAATTCCCTCCATTAGAGGGAGAAACTGTTGCATGTAATTGCACTTTGATGTGCTATTTAGAACCAGTCAGGAATTTTAATCTACCTTCCTCTGACCGTGCTGAGGGTTTTTTGTTTGTTTGCTTATTTGTTTAGAATTTCTTTGAAATCAGTTTTAGGAGATTGATTAAACCATTATATTAAAAGTAGAGGAATTTTGCAATTTTTTTCCCTTTTTCCCCATTGAAAACTTGACTGGCTTTAGTAATGAACCATTAAAGAATTTGAAGTTCTTAGACTCTCAATTTTTTAAACATGTTCTGAATATAAAAATATATGTTCATTGAGCAAATGTTTGAAAACAGTGAACTTCTTGAAGGAAATAAAAGCCACCTCTGCATGTACACACACCTAATCTGCTCTTTTGTCTTAAAAAAGTATCCGAAATATTTTGCCATGTCACTAACTACTCTTCTACATCAGAGAATTTGATTAAGCTTATGCATCATCTCCCAGGAAAAACGCACAGATATATTTTGAATGTAGCACTCCTGAAGCCCATTCATGAACTCTGGTTGAGACCTCTTGTCATCCTTAGTGGCTTCATAGCGCATTCCTTCAGACGATGAGCTGTTTTTATTTAAACCAGTCCCAATTCGGAGGCTCTTAGCTTTCTTCTAGGGTTTGGTTATAAACAATCTTATGAAATCATGTTGGTAGATAAATCTTTGCCCACATCTTTGATTTCCTTAGGGTAAACTCCTGATGTAGGATTGTTGTTAGGTACCAAAAGCTGCTGTCCAGAAAGTGATACCAGCTCCTCTCCCAATGATGGCAGGTAATAGAGTTCCTCATTCTTTAAGTGATTGTTCAAAGCAGTTAACATGTATAAATATACCTTACTGTTTTCATAAGTATAGGTATTATGATTGTTTATCACTGCATAAGAAACCACCCCAAAACAGTGGCCTAAAACAATGACAATCATTTATTTTGCTCACAAACCTGAAGGTTGAGTAGAATATTAATTCTTTTACTACACTCTTACTGACTGAAAACAATACCTATTTGACTAGCTCAGAGTTCTGTAGGTCAGAAGTCCAGGCACAGCGTGACTGGGCTTCCTGCTCAGATACACATGGGAACATGTGGGTTCCCTCCTGAGAGTGTTAAAGCACGTGAAATTTAAGTGTAAGATATTGAGCCCCAAACGTTGGATGTTCACCATAGTTTGTGTGGGCCACAGAGCTGAAATGAAGATGTCAGTCTGGCTGTGTTAGTGTCCAGAGGCTCTGGGAAAGAATGCCTACAGGCTTCTTCCGGCTTGTTGGCATAATTCAGATTCTGCAGTTGCAGGACAGAGGTCCCCATTTCCTTGCTGGCTGTCAGTCGGGGGAGAGTTTCAGCTCCTAGAGGCCTCTCGCTTGCCTTCCCTGCCGCAGCACTGGACCTCTTCAGAGCCAGCAATGGAGAGTCTCCCTCTTGTCCCTTTTGTACTTCAATTCAGGAAGAGTTCAGGTCCTTTTCATGGGGTGCCTGAGTAGGCCACATCCACCTAAAATAATCTCCCTATCTTAAAAGATCAACTGATGTTGAATCTTAATTCCATGTGCAAAATCCCTTCACTACAGCACCTACATTTAGAGTTTGATTGGATAAGTGGAAGGTTTGTGTACTTCAGTAAGTGGTCATCTTGGGGGCTCTGTCAGAATTCTGCCTATTGCAAGCAGTGTCCCCACTTCAAGGACCGAAGTGTCTTAGTTCCTAAAACTCCTAAGATAGTTTATCAGTGTTCATTTTATTTCAGTGACCTTGGTGAAGGGAGGACTACCACCTCCGTGAGCAGGAATGGCAGCCAGCTTCCTGAGTCCACAGTGTGGCTCTGCTACTTAGTGGTGTGACCTTGGCTGTGCTGCTCTACTTACTCTACTTCTCTGCCTCTGCTTCCCTCATCTGTAAAATAACATGGAGTTAGTGATCGTTCTTTCCTCGTAGGGTTTTTTGTTTTATAAATTTATTTTTGGCCGCATTGGGTCTTCGTTGCTGCTCGCCAGCTTTCTCCAGTTGCGTCGAGCGGGGGGCTACTCTTCGTTGCGGTGCGGTGGCTTCTCTTATTGCGGAGCACAGGCTCTAGGCGCGCAGGCTTCAGGAGTTGTGGCACGTGGGTTCTAGAGCGTAGGCTCAGTAGTCGTGACGCACAGGCTTAGTTGCTCTGCGGCATGTGGGTTCTTCCTGGACTAGGGCTCAAACCCGTGTCCCCTGCACTGGCAGGCGGATTCTTAACCACTGTGCCAGTAGGGAAGCCCCCTCTTAGGGTTTTGATGATTCGATTATTTAATACCCAGGGAACTCCAGGAACAGTGCTTGACTGTAAATTGCTTTAAAAGTGATTACTTTTTTAAAACATGCTTTTGAATCTGCAATTATGCAATTCAGGTATGCTAAGCAGGTTCGTTAATAGGACTTCCTGCTATAAAGAGACCCACAAATAAAAATAGAATTTTTCTTTCTTGGTCGTAACTTCTTATTTCTGACTTACTATGTTATATGCATATGCCTTTTATGGTGGGCTGCCACAAATTTATGTTGGAATGGGTGGAATTTAATTAAATCTTTGCAAATTTGATAGATTTTGATCATTTATTTCACTGGCATGGTATGATATTACCAGTAGCAGACTAAAATCTGAGTTCACTTCTGGCTCTGCCCCTAAATCCTGATGAGACCAATAGCTGGAAAGGCTTTTGGATATTATACTATGAATTAGTTATAATATTGACTCTGTTTGTTTAGGAAACCCTGGAGGAGTGCCTAAAGCAGTTAAAGGAGGAAAGAGTAATAAGACTGAAGGCTGATAGACGAGTCAGTGAGGTAAACACGTTTCATCTGCTTTTGAGAGTGTTTTGGTTTTATTTTGATTTGATTTTAAGCCATATACACATATTTTGTAAGCTTTAAAACTGTAATATGTTGCAAATTGGTTGTATCATATGGACTTTTGCATTTACTGGTATTTAGTGATGATATGATCTATATTCCAGAAAGCATGTTTTTAAAGATGTGAAAATCTGGTTTTGTGTATGTGTGTGTGCTTTTATATGACATTAGCTTATTTCCTGTTCATGATTCTTTGATTCAAGAAGGCACTTTCTGTGCATGTATTGTATATACAGTAACATAAAAGACATGATGAGACTCTCCTGGCAATGAATTAGGAAAGTGAATCATTGAAATAAATTTAAGATATTGGAAAACTTCTAAGAATGCAATGAAAGATAAAAATATATACTATGAGAATTACATTAGGTAATGTGCATGAAAGCAGGGCATAATCTAAAAAGTTCTATCTAAATATAATTTATCACAGGGTGAGTGTAGGGAGGAATTTTTGAAAGTGCATCCACTGGATTGGCAGACACTCATTCAATAAACGTTGAGCACCTGCTCATGTAAGGCAAAAGGGGCATCATGAACATTAACGGCCTTTCTGAGAAATATGAGAGTTGAGCTTACAGGGGGTTTTAAGTGCGTAGATGATGAGCAGAAGGGGAAGAGTGCACGGGGGTGAATATTTTCAAGAAGCCAAAGAAAATATTGGTGATCGTACATTTAATAAATTGGGTTGGGTATGATTTAAGACTTTTAAACGTAAGCATTAGATAGTTTACTCACTAAAGTTAATTCTTAACATTCAGCAGAGTTGTAATATGTTTTGTTCAAATCAGATTCTATAATTCACTTTCTAATTTAAGGGAAACTTAAAGCAGGTCATTTTCTAATGTGGAATGAGGCTCCATTATGAATTGAACCAGTTAGAAATGTGATCTTTTGTGAAAGATCATTAATAAAACGGTAACTTTGGTTTATTTATATACCACCTAAGTGTTATATAGGAAACTTTGTTGGGTGCCTGTGGGTTTTGGTTATTATGTGATATGGTCTCTGTCTTTACTGGCGCAGGGTTACATTAATTATAAATTAATTACATTTTGAGTGTTTTAGTTTTGTTCCTTGAAACTAGGCAAGACTACTTTTTGTTTGTTTGTTTTTTGTGTTTTGGGTTTTTTTTTGCGGTATGTGAGCCTCTCACTGTTGTGGCCTCTCCCGTTGCGGAGCACAGGCTCCGGACGCACAGGCTCAGCGGCCATGGCTCACAGGCCCAGCCACTACGCAGCATGTGGGATCTTCCCGGACTGGGGCACGAACCCGTGTCCCCTGCATCGGCAGGCGGACTCGCAACCACTGCGCCACCAGGGAGGCCCAAGGCAAGACTACTTTTGATGACAATGAGAAAAAATCGTGTCAGACGTTTTCAGTCTTCTTGTATAGCTGGAACATGAAAATGCCCAGTTAAGAAACACAACTTTCTCTTTGTCTGAAGCCCTTCATGCCCACTCATTGACAAGCATGATCCTGGATGATGAAGGTGTTTTGGGCAGCACTGAGAATTCTCTTCAGAAGTTCCATGCTTTCCTGGTTCTCCTTAAAGATGCTGGGTTAGTTCATTTCTCTTCCTGGCATTCTTCTCTTTGCGACTCTAATGGTAGTTTGCTGAGGAACTGGAGCAATTTTCATCACTTACGTGGCTATATTTAGCCAAATTTAGTGTAATTATAGGTAATATAGTTGACGTTTTAAAATGAGGAATTAAATTTTTTAAGAAATGCAAATAGGGAAGCCTGCTTTGGTAGAGTGGGGAGCCCATTATAAAAGAGTAACCTGTATACAGAGTAATTAGTAGGTATAGTTGTTTTGTAAAGACTAAATTAAAGGCAGTTTTCATTGAAAATATTCGGGAATGCATAAGAATTTTCCTATCTTTCACTTCTTTTGCTTGTTTGATAAGTTTGAATTAAAGTTATCTTTGCCTTAGACATAAAAATGATTATTAATCTGCAGGGGAGATATAGGTCAGTGGTTCTCAACCGGGAGCAATTTTGCTGAAAGAGGGAAGTGGAGATTGATAGTTGGTTGATGGAGTGGTGTTTTGTCAGTGAATGAATTGGTGTTGGTGTTGGGAGGGAAGGAACAAACACATTCTTGGAAACTGGAGGAAAGGTGGTAAAGAAGTGTGGGAATGGAGGTGTGACAGGCAGTGGACAGGGTGCATGGAACATATTGAAGCTGCTAGTGAGACAGTGGGATGTCTCCTAGAGGATGAATCTGGAAATGGCTGAGGATTTGGGGGAGAGAGAGGCTTGTAGTCTGGAGTAGGATGTTGGCTTTTAAGATTTTAGAAGTAGGGCTTCCCTGGTGGCGGGGTGGTTGAGAGTCCGCCTGCCGATGCAGGGGCTACGGGTTCGTGCCCCGGTCTGGGAGGATCCCGCATGGCGCGGAGCGGCTGGGCCCGTGAGCCATGGCCGCTGAGCCTGCGTGTCCGGAGCCTGTGCTCCGCAACGGGAGAGGCCACAGGAGTGAGAGGCCCGCATACCGCAAAAAAAAAAAAAAAAAAAAGGTTTTAGAAGTATTTCATGATTGTAGGTCTGGGGAAATCTAAACTGCTCTTCTGTGATTATAATAACCTTTGTCTTTTCTCCGTTCCTCCTCTCGTCTAGGCTTGGGCAGTTGGCCACAATGGCTGGTATAGATCAGTCATATTTTCATTTACTAGGTCGTCCCCAGGTGAATTCTACTGTTAGTAGTCCACCTAAAGAAGAAAAGAAGGCACTTGAAGAAGGAAAATCAGAATCAAAACAGGGTGCCCCATAACAAATGCAAAATATCCAAGTAAATGGACAGAACAGCACTTAATGATTCTAAGAGTGATTAGCAAAAAGGAAATGACCAAGTCAGGGAGAAAACAATAATGATCAGTCTCGAATAGTTCACATGCTCGGGAGCTAGAAGACTCTGGAGTCCTTTCCAAATCTGAGATTAGTAAATGTGTGCCCATTTCATGATACTGTACTTTTGTAAATAAGGAGACTGGAAGTTCTTGAGAAAATTTATGAGTTAAAGCAAACTATCCTTAATGAAGAAAGAAGACATTAGAGAAAATATTCCAGATTTTAAATTGTATAAATGTCTGTTCTGTTCATATTTTATCTAGGTTTCTATTTGTATGCAGTCAGCTTACAATGAAGGAACACTAATGAAGGTACACATACTGATATAATTTTTAAAATAAGTAATCCAGACATAGCTAATAGGTAACATATTAGAGTGAATCACCTGGTTATGGGAATGGGAGGGGAAAACCTGTCAGCTTTTCCTCTAGCCTTACTTGGAGCCCCCATCAGCCAATCTCAGAGTGGTCTTGGGAACTGACAGCTTGAGAACACAGTCTGGTCACAAACTATATACGGTTTACATGTGCCTGGAGGATAGAAAAGAAATTAATTATCTTACAGAATAGGGTTTTATTTTTAGTGAGGGAAAGGAAATGGGTAATAACTACCCCAATCACCAAAGTCTGAAAATGTAGCGGACATAGCCTTGGATATAGCTAGGTTAAGCTGAGAATCACTTGGCAAGATATAATTACAAAAAAAACTGGCTCTGAAATCTTCTGATTAATCAATTGACTGTGTTAATAATAAGATTACAGAGTAACATTGAAGTTTTGAACTCTACTTTTTAATGGTTGGCTTTGTTCATCTCTGAATTTTTGTCTTGTCTTTTGTCTTCCCCTCCACTTTCCAAAAATTACAGGTGATGCTAGGATTCCTTTGCCTCTCGTCTCCTTCCGTGTCCCAGCGTCTACTCAGGAGGCCTTAGAAACTTCCAAAGACAACCTGGGGGTCCCAGTCACAGAGCAGCGGCAGGCGTATTTCGAAAATTTCATTGCTAGAACATGTTCTCCTTCAGCAGACGTCATTTCTGGAACTGGAAGTCAAAAAAAAGAAGAGGAATTATCTAGAAATAGCAGGTCTTCTTCAGAGAAAATGAGCAAAGCAGGTGAATAGACCAAAAACTACTCTGCTAGGAAACAACCTGGGAAGGACCTGCATTCCTGCTCTGGCTCACCTGTAAAGCAGAAAAGCAAAGGATTGGGCAAAATAATTCTTTGGTTAATAAACCAATTAAAAGTGAGTCTTCGAAAAAACACATTTCTGTTAAGAAAGAGAGTAGAATAGTGACTGTTTCATCAAAGACAACTAAAAGTAAACTCAGTCTACTAGAACAGTCTGAAAGTGATACTCTTGGATCTGATTGTGAATTTCAAGAAAGCATCCATACTCTATCACGCCTAACATAGGTCTAAATCTTTTAAAATTATGTTTTTGCCTTCAAATTTTCATAAATTACTTATGTTTTCATTATAGCATATGGTGTTTTCAGTTACTTGACTGGAAGCCATTAGAGAAAGATTTTTTTATCTATACTTTTTTATTATAATGAAAGTTTGGGTGTACTTTTCCTTGTAACACTTTGCACCATTCATTCAGCTAGTGTTTACTGAGGGCTTCATATGTACAGTACTTTTCTGGGTGCTGTTGCTTTCAGCAGTGAACAAAATAAAGCCTTTACTCTCCTGGAACTAGCACTCTGTGGTGGGAGAAAACATAAACAACAAAGCAGGCTAAGGGTTAAAAAGAGATGGGAATAATAAATGGAATAGTTTTACCATTTGGTTAAACATCAAACTATTATAAATCACACGGCCAGAAGCCATTGACATATTTTAATTCATAATAACCAGAGAGCCTCAAACATTTACCAAGGCACTTAACCGTGTTTATGGATTACAGCAACGCTCTGAGGTAGGGAACTCTTACCATCCCCATTTTATAGATGAACAGTCTGAGGAGACATTATGTGAGTTGCCCAGAATTGCACAGCTATAAGTAAGTGGGAAGTTGCAATGTGACCCGAACCCATGCTCTTTTTTGTTTTTTTTAATGTATGGACTTTATTATCTTTCATTTGTCTCTGATTTATGTGAATTTTTTCTTTAAAGATTTTTTCTGATGTCAACCATTTTTAAAGTGTTTATTGCATTTGTTACAGTATTGCTTCTGTTTTATATTTTGGTTTTTTGGCCTCAAGGCATGTGGGATCTTAGCTCCCCGACCAGGGATTGAACCCTCACCCCCTCCATTGGAAGGCAAAGTCTTAACCACTGGACGACCAGGGAAGTTCCCCTTACGTGACTATTTTTCTGGCAATTTTTTTAAATTTTATTTTTTATTGACATACACTTGAATTACAGTGTTAATTACTGCTATACAGGAAAGTGACTCAGTTACACATTTATGTACATTCTTTTTCATATTCTTTTCCATTACGGTTTATCACAGGATATAGAATATAGTTCCCTGTGCTCTACAGTAGGACCTTTTTGGGTTTTTTTTAAATACATGCACTTTTTAAAAATAAATGTATGTATGTATGTATGTATTTATTTATTTTTGGCTGTGTTTGGCCTTTGTTGCTGCACGCGGGCTTCCTCTAGTTGAGGTGCACATGCTTCTCATTGTGGTGGCTTCTCTTGTTGCAGAGCACGGGCTCTAGGTGCCTGGACTTCAGTAGTTGTGACATCCGGCTTAGTTGCTCTCTGGCATGTGGGATCTTCCCGGACCAGGGCTTGAACCCATGTCCCCTGCATTGGCAGGCATATTCTTAACCACTGCGCCACCAGGGAAGTCCCATGTAGGACCTTTTTGTTTATCCATCCTGTATATACACCAGTTTGCATCTGCTAATCCCAAACTCCCAATCCAACCCTCTCCCACCCCCTCCTCCTTGGCAACCGCCAGTCTATTCTCTATGTCCTTGGTTATGTTTCTGTTCACACATAGGCTGTAACCAGGCTCTTAATTACTTTGTTATCCTGTTTCCTTGTTAAGAGAAGAAGGGTTTAAGGAAGGCACTGAGAGAAGCCAGTGACCAGTAGAAGTGCAAAAACAGTGGGGCTGTCAGAAAGCACACCTGTCTCCTTCCCCCATCGTGAGCAGAATTTTTAAATGGCAGAGTATGTAAGAGTATGTGATGACACATCTCTGGATTAAATGATGTCTCCCTGGTAAAACATGTACAGATAAGTCTTTAGTTCAATCAGAGTGAAAGGTGAGATGAGAGAAAAGCTGGAGTGTCAGATTTCTGGTAGAAGGTCCTGCCTGATCGTTACTAAGAGGGCTACTACAGTACTAGTTAGTTCCTTAGTCATGGGTTGAGTGTTAGAGGAGTGAAACAACGAGCAAGATGTAGTGTTGGCCCTTTAGCAGTGGAGTGAGAGGGGAAGACGCACAGCAGATGTCTCATCCTGCACGTGACCTGCTGTGACGGGCATATTCAGGGCATTTAGTCAGTGTTTGTGGAAGAAGAGGGGGAGCCGTGAGGCAAAGAAAAGTCATCAAAAGAGGCAGTCCCTAAGCTAAGTCTTAAAGGACTCGTGAGAAACTGGTGAGTCAGCCGGTGAAAGGCAAGGATACTCAAGGCAGAGTGGACAGCGGAAGTCCAGAGCCGTGAGTGTGCGCGGGGTGTGTCACAGAGGTACAGGCACAGGCTCTGGAGGATCAGTGCAGTGTCCCCAGGCAGCGGCAAGTGCCCCTAAAGGAGGCAGCGAGGAGGAGGAGAGCAGGTCTTAACCATCCATGTGCGTGGAGCTGGTTTCCTCAGAAAATAGCTAAGAATGGAAAGGACAAGTTCAGGTGGCATTTTAGACCACTGACGTCAGTATGGATGAGGAATCTGAAGAAGCCTGGAGATAATTATGCCCTACTCTTCTGAGGAGCAGTGCTTTATATTTTCAAGTGGGATTTTCACGCTGCCACCTCCTCTCCTGTCCCTACTGAAAGGTTTATAGGCCGGCAGAAGGGAAAACCTGGCTTAAGTAAAGTTAATCAGGTTTCTTTACTGTACAGCTTTTCGGGGCTGCTGTAGGCTAATGTTCATTCTGGATCATCACAGCAGGCGTATGGTACACAGCCATCCTCAAAGCTATTTGACTCTAGAGTCCTTTTTTAATAGAATGTCTAACAACTGGTTCCACCAAACAGCAATTTCGTAACTTCTAGACCAGGTAATAGCAAGAAGAAAGGGGTCTGAAATAAGGTATAGATGAAGGGAGGAAATAAGTTCTAATTGTATTTAGGAAATTACCAGCAAGACTTGACCTTGGGAAGTAAGGAAGAAGTAGGAGGCGGAGGCTGAACCCCCATCTGTGTGACTAAGGTTGGGTGGTGGTATCATT
This sequence comes from Mesoplodon mirus, assembly GCF_964341445.2. Taxonomy (NCBI): domain Eukaryota; kingdom Metazoa; phylum Chordata; class Mammalia; order Artiodactyla; family Ziphiidae; genus Mesoplodon; species Mesoplodon mirus. The sequence continues at coordinate 104,190 of NW_028295128.1, read as the reverse complement.
GAGTTTGGAAATAGGGGATAAAGAACTGAAGTGGGGAAAAGACTTTAGTTCTGGACATGTAGAATTTGAAAGCACCTGTAGAATTCAGAAGACAAACTGGTAGATAACTGGACATGCACGTGAAGACATGGAAAGATAAAAATTTGAATGTCACCAGCACATAGCAGTCATTAAAATCATGAAAATGGATGAGATTTCAGAGAATTGTGAGTACTGACAACGTTTAAGTAATAAGCAGAGAAAGAATTCTGGGAAGGAGAGAGGTGATAGAGTTTCAAGAAGGAGGAAGTAGATGACAGTGTCATCCTTCAGAGAATGTGAATGTCCATTGGATTTGGGCAGTTAGGTCCCCAGTGACCTTAGAGCAGTTCAGTGAAGTGGTGGACAAAAAGCCAGATGGCAATAAACTGAGGGTGTAGGGCTGCCTGTCGGGGCCAGGCGGGGCTAGTGAGGACAGTGGGAATAGGCTACTCTCAAGGAGTTTGGATGAAAAGAGAAAATAATTAGCAAAAAAGAATTTTTTAGAATGAGGACTTCTATTTTATATGTTGAAATGAAGGAACCAATAAAGGAGATCCTGAAGATGTAGATAATAATTTAGAGAATTGGGGAAACATGGACATATGAATAAGAAAAAAAACCCTTGCACAGTATATAAAAATCACTTGTATCCTTCGAGCTGGATGGATACTGGTAAGTTTGGGAGGAAATAAAGGTAAGAAGAGATAGAAGTTAAAGAAGTTTATACTGATAGCCTCAGTTTTCTTTGACACAGATTTTTCAGACACATATATACACATACATAATTACCGTTTGAAAATTCTTTCATAGTTACATGTTTTATTAATCACGTCTGAGAAAAGTCACTGATTTTCATTTTGTACAGCATTATCTTGTAAGGACAAGATACAGTGACAACTTCCATGCTTTTTGCATATCAGAGCTGACACTGAAAGTATCTGCATAATTGAATTTTCACTTCTTATTTGTAATAAGTTTATCCTTAGGAGGATACTTTCATAGTGTTTGATCACAGATGAGTTTGGGCATTGCTATCACTCAATCATGTTAAGCATCTGTCAGGTTCTCTCCTATACTATATATTAATTTTTTGTCCGTTAAGCAAATATTTATTGGCGGTCTGTGGGAATAAGATACACCTAGGTCCTCTTTCCTTGGTATATTCACAAAAGCCTCTGAAACTAAATTTCCAAGTCAGGCCATACTAAGGCCTGGCATAATAAGTTTTCATTGTTAACAGTTTTTTTGTGTTTGTGGGGGTTTTTTGTTTTTATTTTTTTGAAGCAAGGATAAGACACTGTCTTAACTCAGTAGTTGTCCATTCATTAATAAGTCAAAGAAGACATTGATGAAGCATGGTATTTTGAATATCCTTTCCACAGAATAGGTAATGGGCCATCCTGAAACTCTGGTGAGATGCTTATCATTTTCAGATTTTGGAGTGGCTGAGAAAACCCTATTACACCTTGAATTATCACTAGAAACATGAATTCAGCCAAATAAAAACAGTGCCTCTGCCTACTGAGGTGGTCAATTTCCAGCTCAACAAAAGTGACCATTTCTCCTTTAGATTAAAATCAAGAAAATCCCCTCTGTCCAGGATGCAATAATGGGGTGCACGAAAGAGGAAAACTGAAGCTATTCCCTCTTTACACCTGAACAGTGAATTCATTCTGATATCAAATATTTGTTATGATTCTGTTATGACCAGGTGCTTTATTGTTTAGAGATCAAGTTACTGTTCATTCTTGGTAAGTAAGAAAAATCCATGTTTTAGGACTCTGAATAGTAACTTTATATATATATTATATATATATATATAAAATAAATATGTATATTATATGTAATATATATTCCACCTATTCAACAAAATTGTAACTTTCATCATCTCTTACGAGTGATGAACTGTATTCACTCTTTGGAAAGGGCTTATAGGGAATTAAAGTCTCCATATACTTTTTATATAAGACCGTGGAAACCAAATTCTCAACTGGGAGCAAACTTAGGTTTTGCTCTGAAGGTTTATGCTTGCCTGGCCTTAGAGTGGTAGGCCAGGAACTCAAGTTTTTTTCCTCTAAGTTACTTTCATTGATGCCACCCTGAAAAAATTTGGAGGGAGTATTTTTGAAATAGCTTTATCTCAGTAACCCTTTCAGGGTATGGGGAACATAACTGTCAAAATGTTCAAGCAACTCTTGTTGATGTAAGTGTAATGGATCAGGAGCAATACAGGAAGGAGCTGGGTACAAACGATAAAAGGCGTGAGGCTATTTCATGTATTGTTTTTGGCTTATTGTACAAAACAGAGAAAGTCTCATACACTCGCGCAGCCAAGGTCCCCTACTGTTCTCTCCTTTTAGTAGAAATAAAAGAGAGCTCGTTTCTCAATAGCAGCATTCTATCCTTAAGTGGGTACACAGTGATATTCTGATGGTCTCTGGAGCAGAGAATAATTCCGTGGCAGCTCTGACCTCCAGTCACCGGGTTCTCTGTAACTTAGTCTTTCATGGCCAAGGACTATAATCATTATTTCGATTTATATTTAGCATCTCAAAATGGAAAGGATTCCATGGACAACAAAGCAGGAAGTGATTTCATGAAGTGTTTTAGTATGGATAAAACAATAAACTATAAAAATACAAATCATCAGGGGCCTCCCTGGTGGCGCAGTGGTTGGGGGTCCGCCTGCCGATGCAGGGGATACGGGTTCGTGCCCCGGTCTGGGAGGATCCCATATGCCGCGGAGCAGCTGGGCCCGTGAGCCATGGCCGCTGGGCCTGCGCGTCCGGAGCCTGTGCTCCGCGACGGGAGAGGCCACGGCAGTGAGAGGCCCGCATACCGCAAAAAAAAAAAAAAAAAAAAAAAATACAAATCATCAGTAAAACTTTTTCTTTCCGGAGAACTATATTCAGAAATTAATGTAAGCCTCTAAGGTGCGCATGTGTGTTTTTTCACCCATGACCATGTTTGTATGTGTGCGCATTCCACTGCTACAGGAGACATGCAAAATGATATCAGATTTGTACTGGTTTCTCCCAAGAACTGTGTGCTCACAGGGTTCGTTCAGGAAGGTGAGTGCCCTACCACCACATCACAGTCGTATCTCATCACCTTCGGCGGGAATAGTTGACACTTTAACCTCACATGCAAGCTTATTAAATTAGTATTACTCATCAGAACTTGCTTACTAATAAAACAAGCTGAATTAGCCACTGCAGAATCATATTTGGAAATTCAATGAAAATTTTACATTTTTAATAAAGGCCCAGAAATAATATTTCAGAGCAGGTGGTACAGAAAACTGTGGTCAAATTTGACATTCATTCATCATCGAAGTGTGGAACGTGACGGGTGAAAATTGATATTGAATTCTTTCCTCTAATATTTGGAAGAGTTCTAACAGGTAAATCAAATGAGATAACAAGACATATCAAGTCTCACTCATTTCTATGATCACATCCTCCCCACATATCACTCCTTCGCCTGCCATGTTTTGAATAATTCAATGCCCATAGTCTTTCCAGTCCAGTGTATTATAAGACACACTCAAGCTGGGTTTCAATCATATTAGACTGAAAGCTGAACATTTTATGAAGGATTATTTAAAACCAAATGCGGGCTTCCCTGGTGGCGCAGTGGTTGAGAGTCCGCCTGCCGATGCAGGGGACACGGGTTCGTGCCCCAGTCCCGGGAAATCCCACCTGCCGCGGAGCGACTGGGCCCGTGAGCCACGGCCGCTGAGCCTGCGCATCCGGAGCCTGTGCTCAGCAATGGGAGAGACCACAACAGTGAGAGGCCCGCATACCGCACAAAAAAAAAAAAAAACAAAAAACCAAATGCGTCTTGAGCCCAACAGCCTTTGAAACCAAACAATCCTGGGAGTTCAGTTGGATTCAGAAAATTCAGTAATCCTATTTGATGTATGTTAGCCGTATCAATATTAACAACCTTCTGCTGGATTTCAGCACTGATTTGAGAGCTGAGTTACTACTGGTCTTGTATTTTACCTAGTTGTGAAAGCACTGAGTTGTTCTTGGGTTGAACTTGACTTGCCTCTGGGAATGCTCTCTGTTCTATCCATCTTGAAAAGCTTTATTCAAGTGCATTTCTCGGCCTGCCTTCTCTTCACTTGCACCCCTTGGGAAAACGAAAGATGCTCAAATATAGATGTGAACACGGCAGGTGCTCTGCTTGGCAATGGTGTCTTTCAGCTTCCCAATAAAAAATTATATTGCTGACCCCCCATTTGACTGAAAAGTGACGCATTTTACTGACAGATATCTGGATTGAGATGCCAAAAGAAATAGGTCATTTCACATTTCCTTTTTAAGTCATAGCTTTGTGTTGCCACACTACTTGTTCAAAACTTAGATCATGAAGGTTCCTTCCTATGACCTGCAAATAATGAAAATGTTCTTCAATAGGCTCTATGAAAAGCAAGCAGAGGGGCTTCCCTGGTGGCACAGTGGTTGGGAGTCCGCCTGCCGATGCAGGGGACACGGGTTCGTGCCCCAGTCCGGGAGGATCCCACATGCCGCAGAGCGGCTGGGCCCGTGGGCCATGGCCGCTGGGCCCGCGCGTCCGGAGCCTGTGCTCCGCAACGGGAGAGGCCGCAACAGTGAGAGGCCCGCGTACCGCAACAACAAAAAAAATAAATAAAATAAAGCAAGCAGAATATTCCTAATTATCAATCTTTGTCTTGAGTCATATAGTTCTTGTAATTTCAAGGAAGAGAAACTCAAATGTAAAGTGTTACAATAGCCAAGCACACCAGCACTATTATCTAACATTCAGCAATTTTCTCTGCCAAGTCACTCTGAACCTTAGACTACTGAGGATGTCTTCTTAATTAATTTTTAAAATTCTCCTCTTTTGAGTTAAAAAATGGTCACAATTTTATAAGTAAAATTAAAGAAAAATACCAAATAGAACATCTGAGATGTTTCCATTAGGCATTATATATATATACATAAATTTAATAGATATACATATATAAATGCACTGGGATAAATCTCCATCTTCTGTGTCAGTCAGACATAGGTCCATTTTCTTAGGAATAGGGAACTCCTTTCACAATGGAAGTGAGGAAATTGGCAAATGTACACCATATAAGTACTTTTGGATGGTAGTGACCAAGATCTCAAGACACACACACACACACACACACACACACACACACTGAAGAATATCAGAACACTTAACATTTCAAAGACACAGGAAGAGAAATGCAAGTTTCCCCTAGAAAGCCTTTTGTTTTTCTGAAGTCAGAATTCTGAAAAGACGTTTTTATCAAGCCAGCTTTTTCTAACTTAACTGCATATGCAATAAAAGAGTCCTATCTTAGTCATTTTTAGGGCAAGATTTTCTTTAAGTACCAAGAAAGTAAGCACTTGTAAATGTAAATTTTGTATGTACATAAACCTGGCCAGAATATCCGTTGGAAGCTGGAAATCTGTTGTTGTTCCTTTTCCTTTTGTATTGAAAGCTAAGTTCCCCATTCTGAGTTCAATTTGTGAAGATCACTTTTATTTTGACAAACTCTATTAAAGTAGCCAATTCAAGGAAGACAGGTTAGTCTTCCACCTAATTACCCAGTCCAACTTTTACTCAGTGTCTTTCACCTGAGCAAAGTCTCCCCAGTCTTCCAACTGAGGATAAACCACGCAGTGTCTAAACTGAGCAAGATCTTCCCAGTGTCTTTTAAGTGAGGCTAACCCACTTGAGCAAAAGTCTTCCCAGTGTTTTTCTACCGAGGTTAAACTCTCAGTGTTTAAACTGAGTAAAAATCTTCCCAGTGTCTTTCACTGAGGATGACCCAGGTACTTCTTCTTGAAACCAAGTTTCAAGGATAACCTACTACTCAAGAGAAGAGTTTAACACCACTGAATAAAACTTAGGATCATCAACCAAAACTGGAGATCCAAGAACCAGGAGATACTCACCCAAATTCGTCTGGACTCTCGGAGAAAGCGGACAGGCCCAAGAAGCCTCTGCTGGTGCCAGGACTCTGGATCCTCATAGAGTTCAGGCAAAGAAGAAAAGTCTGCTCTGGGCCCCTTCATTGGTTGCCAAGACTGCTGACTGAAAAATATGCACAACCCAAAAGGAGAATTATGTTTTATTTGGCAGATTTTCTGAGGACTTAAGCCCAGAACACAGCCTGTCAGATCACTCTGAGGAACTGCTCAGAAGACCTAAGGGAGCAGTCAAGAAAAACCAGGTAGTCAGAACATCAAAAGATTACTATTAATTAAAGAAAACTAGACCTCTCAAGTTAAGGACTTTAGCATTTTTCTATGTATGAGAAGATGAAAGAATCTGGGCTCCGTGAAATCATTCCTTTGATATGCACCTTAACTCTAGAACCAGTACCCTGTTTTTCTCCATCCCGAATCCCCTCAAGGTGCACAGTTGAGGGTTCCCGCTTTGACGTCTGACTTGATGACTGCAACATCCTTTGTCTACTGATATGGCAGGGAACATTTTTCATCCACGGGTAAGAAATTGAGAAAATTAACATAATTCAAGATATAAAACCATTACAATACTAAAAATTCCCAAATGTCAAACAAACATAAGTACCCTTGACCTGTAAAATGGAAGATGCCAAAGAAGGGAAAAAAAGAAACAATAAAGAAAATGTAGAAAATAAAGCATAAAATAAGATGGCAGAAATCAATAACAGTAGAACAATAATTAAATAAATCAAGGTAAATGTTATCATAAGATTTTTAAATTTCAAAAAAAAAACCCCATCAAACAAAACATATTGAAAATAAAGTAATAGAGAAAATTTAGAGAGCAAATATGAATGCAAGGAAGACCTGTTAGGTAGTTAGTCAGACATTAGCAGCAAGGAGGTGACAGTGGTGAGAAAGACAAGAAGAAGAAATTGAGTCACACCCAGCCATCTGGGGACTCTCCCTTGACTCCACCCAGAACGGGAGAAACTATGGTCGGGTGGTGGGCAGCTTATCCTGTTAAAGAGAGGCACAGTAACACAAGGGGACTTCTCCAGGCTGTGCATGCCCAGACCAGACAGGCGTATAACCTATAGTAAATCCAAACTCATTATACCATAATTACAATAAATTACATGTGGTTTTGCCCCTCCCCCCACCCAGTAGGCATTTCTTGGGGATTCAAGGATGAGAGCATGCGCAGCAGAAAACTTGTTCCATAGCTCAGGACTGTCAATCAAATAATGATCCTTGTCACTCACCCCCACCTCTCTGCAAAATGCTCCTTAAAAGCGCTCGTAAGCCTTTATAGGAATGCTGCTTTCAATTTGCAGAAACAGTACACCCATCCCCCCCCACCCCGAGAGTGTACCTTTGCTTCGATATACTTTGCTTTGGGCTTGCTTCACTTCGCTGAAATAGCCTGTTCTCAGAAACAGCCTGCTCTTTCTCTCTCCTTCTCTCTCTCCCTCTCTGAGAGTGTACCTATGCTTAACTAAACTTTGCTTTCTGCTTAAGCTTAACATGGGAGTTTGCGATCCTTTGCTTACTATCATGGAACCAAGATAGCTGGTCCAGGCCTTCCACTGACCTCCTCGGTTGAAGCTATTTTGTTACAAAGCATGTCCACATGGTGACAGACCTAAGTCTAAATTTTGATAAAAGGTGGAATTAAGGTGAGACTATCATATGGGAGGAAAAGACTGTAGGAAAAATAGTAGATGTAGGAGATATGTTTGTGAAAGTGCACATTCATGGCAATATAGCCAAATAAACTCACATGCCCACGTTCCCACTAAAACTGTATAAAATTATGACCAACAAGCAGAGAATACACATTATTTTAAAGCCCTCATGGGGCATTAAGACATATTTACCATGTGAATCCTTCAGTGAATCTTGTGTTACTGCTAAGGGGTAGGAAGTGGTGTCATAAGGGAGTTTTGTGTAAGACTCAAAGCTCCCTTTCTATATGGTTCAGGCTGGACTTGAAGCTTCAGGGGCCTGGGAGGATGGGGCAGGAAAGGCAAGGCACACTCAGAAAAGAGAATACATACATAACACACTAGGGATATCTGAAGAGGCTGCTCAAGACCTGGCTCAGCCCCAAGGGTTTGACCCCTAGTCCTACTCTTCACCCTACAGCCCTTTAGGGTCAGGACCTTGGCTCACCCTAACCCATTCCTAGCTTCCGGGTATAGAATGAGTGCACATATCTGAATGCTAGTGTTCTCTCAAAATTTACATGTTGAAATCCTACCTCTTAAAGATAGGAGGCCGGGCCATGCAAAAGTGCTTATGAGCTTTCATGAATGGGATTAGTGCCTTATAAAAGAGACTCCAGAGATATCTCTAGCCTCCTCCCATCATATGAGGATACAGAGAGAAGGCTCCAGCTGTGAACCAAGAAGAGAGCTCTCACTATGAGGTGGCCATACTGGTGACTTGATCTTGGGCTTCCCAGCCTCCAGAACTGTGATAATAAATGTCTGTTGTCTTTAATCTACCCAGTCTATGGTATATTGTTATAGCAGCCCTAATGGATTCAAAATTTATCTGGAGAGTGGGGACTGTCTTATCGTTGCAAACTAAGAAGTTGGGTTGAGACAACATATGAAAGATTTTTTTAAGTAGAAAATTATGGATTATTGGATTTGAAAGTACTAGATTGGTTAAGGAAAATGAGTACGTGTGTGTGTGCGTGTTTGCAGTGTGTCCCAAAAGTTTTTGTGCAGTTTAAAGATTTACTAACTCCAGAGTTATAAACACTACAAACTTACAAAAATATCATTTGAAGGTTTAACTGTTACCAGATGCAAGTCTGTGTGCCTGATGCACAGTGAGGCTAAATACTGAAACATCAGAGTTTGGAGCAGAGAAAGGTTTACACAGTGCCATGCAAGAAGACACGTGGCTCATGCCCAGGAAAAACCCCAAACTCCCTGAAGGCTTTCAGCAAAGCCTTTTTAAAGGCAAGGTGAGGGAGGGGCATGGCTAATTGTTGCAAATATCTTGGTGTTGGATCCTTTGTTCTAGCAGCTGGCCAGATGGGTCAGATCCTGGTCAGGTCACGTGTTCCTGTAAACCTCCAACAAAACAATTATTATTTTCTGTTCTGCAACTTTTTATCTCCAGGAATGGGCTCTTAAAAGTCAGAGCCTTAGAAATAGGCTATCTTGTATATTTCAGGCTCTAGGCAACATTGTTTTACAAAAAGTGCAGAGCCAGCCTGGGTCACAGGGATGGACAGAGTTAGCTCAGGCAACAAAGCATAAAGATTAAAGTAAAAAAGATCTGATGTGGAGTCAGATTTGTTCTTCCCTATTATATAACTATTTATAATTCTTTCATACTTATGAATTTTGAAAAATAAATTATTTTAATTTTTGTGTGTAGTTCCCTCTGATAGAAAATGAGGCAAAACATACACTATTCAAAATTCACAAAACTAAATAAGTGTAAAAGAAATTCAAGTTCTATCCCTGGGTTTACACAAGACACAAACATGACGTGGGAAAGTTGGAGCTGAGGACAAAGGAAATCCTGAGTAAAAATGTCTGTGAAACAGCCAGTCTTCCAGGGTCAGCTTAAGATGTTCAAGAGTTATCAAGTTGGTGGGCCTCAAGTAAAGGTCTCTAATGGATGAAGGAACCAGGTTCCAGATGGAATGAACAGAAAATTGACTAAGGTCTCTCTGACAGGATGAGAGTAGTTGGAAGGAGGGATCTGGAAGCCCCAGGAGGGTGCAGGTGTCTGTGGGTCTGGATGGGAAGGAGGGGCAGTGATTCAGCCTCTTTCTCTTATTGCCCCTCCCCCACACTCAGGAGCCCTCTGTGACAAGGCCACAGCTCTGTGATGCAGGCCTGGGGTTCTGCCATCAAGTGAACTCCCAGTGCTCTGTTGCCTGAGGGCAGCAATGCAGTTCAGAAGATGGAGAATCTCTTTTCTTTGAAAAACACGGTTGCTATCTGGCTGAGATCCAGCCCAACTTCCTGGGTGATTGATATCATCCTTGGGTTCCTGTGTGGACTGGGGCTCTTCCTAATGTTACTCCCCTGCTTCCAGAGTAATCCATTCTTAGCACCACCTAGGAAACATAGAAACATCAGGAAGGTAAGAAACCTTTGGCTTAATCCCAGCAGAGATTATCTCTTTTTTTCTTATTCTTATTTCCACTTTTCTAAACCACCTAGAGAGACTCCTGAGATGGGAACTCTCAGAAAAGTAGAGAACATCATCCTTCTAGGGAAAAGCCAGGCCAGAGAGGGGTTAGAGTGGGCATGAGGATTTCTAGCCTAAGATCGTAGACCAGGAGTTCAGGTATGGTAGAGGGCTCCAGGGCAAGTCCCCAATGCAGTGACTAATGGTTAAGGACTGGATTACTAAGAGTTCAATCTCTGCAGGAAGGCTGACCCCTGAGCCCTGGTTCACCAGCCACCTTCCCACAGCGGGTGTCTCAAGTGAGACCTTCCTCTGTGTTGGGGCTGATCTAAGGGCAATGCTGAGCCCCTGAGAGCCTGAGAGAAGAGGCTGGAGTGGAGGTCTGGCCTTGGGAAGCAGAATCCTATCTGACAAAGCTCACGTGGGCATTTAGGTCTGAGAATGTGTGTGTTTCTTGATCAGAGGAACAGTGACAGAAGAAATCTATGGTGATTAAAACTTAAAAAATCCTTCTTGGGCTACCCTGGTGGTGCAGTGGTTGAGAGTCCGCCTGCCAATGCAGGGGACGTGGGTTCGTGCCCCGGTCCGGGAGGATCCCACATGCCGCGGCGCGGCTGGGCCCGTGAGCCATGGCCGCTGGGCCTGTGCGTCCGGAGCCTGTGCTCCGCAACGGGAGAGGCCACAACAGTGAGAGGCCCGCGTACCGCAAAAAATAAATAAATAAATAAAAATCCTTCTTTGCACTCTTCAAAGAAGAAAAACTGAAAATATTTTTATCCACTTTAAAAATAAGTAAAAGGGGAAAAAACCCCACAGAGTTTTAGTTAAATGTAGAAAGTCATGTTGTTCATGAACACAGCTTGCCTAGATAGATGACAGTGAGAGTTGGGTGTTAGCCCCTCATTTCTTCTTCTCTCTCAGCATCAAGTAGAGCTGAAGGGGAGGAGCAGGAGTAGGAAGAAAAGTGGATCTTTGAAAGGTAAGCCTTTGCCATTCAGTCCTGCGTGCCCCCGAGAGTTAGCTTCCATCTCTCCTAATCCTGAGGGCCCAGCTTCACGGTCTCTGAGGATGCCAGTGGCAGAGCTTATTCTTCAGGAAACAGAGCCTTGGGAAGGCTCGTTGGAAGGAGATCAGAGCCCAGATACTTCCCAGAAATTTGTGCTTAGAATGAAGCCATGAGGACCTAGAAATGGGGTGTGTGGACTGTGGTGGACCATTGGTGCCTGGGTTGGGAAGTGGGACCTCCAAGTCCAACTGTGGACAAGTTGTTTAACTTTGCTCAGATTCCTCTGTGTGATGACCACTGACCTTTCTCCCCTACACGGCAGTTGTAAGGGCTACAGGGGTTAATTAACGTGAAGGCACTTTGCAAAGGACAAACCCTTTTCAAGTGAGACTTACCATCACTGTCAGGGACATGTGGCCTTGGACACTGATACTTGGGCTCCAGAGTCTAATCCTCCAAAGATTTCCCTTAAAGGGCCATTGCACTCAGCCTCCTGAAAGACTCTTAGGCCTCTGCCTTCACCACCATGACCCAGTCTCCTGATTTCCAGCTTGCAGAGATTGCCTGGAAGAACTGGAGGGGACTCACAACCTGGTTTCACTTCTGCAAAGGTAAAGAATCTTTCCCCTTCTCTCCTGGGTCGTCCTTCCTCCCAGAGCCTATAATGTGACCCCAGCCCTGGGAGGGGGAGCCATGGGAGGGCGTGGCTAAAGCCCTAGGGTGAGGGAGAGCAGGAGCATTATGAAGTCAGTGTGGGGGCAGAGGAGGGTTCTTGGGCTGCAGGTGCCCACCCCTGCCTGTCCTGTCCAGCCATCCTGGCCCCATCTGCTCTCCTACAGCTGCCTGGGGAGGCTTCCTGGCAAGGGCAACTTTCATCAGCTCTCATGTCAAGACCCTCCTGGTGAGACGTGCAAAGCAGTGCCTGCTGGAGCCTGTGGAAGATACTGCTTGAAGGGTTGGGAACCCTGCATGAACACCTCCTGTAGGGTTTCCTTCCTTGATCCAGACACTCGAGAGGTGCTGGAAGCACACATTAGAAGGTTTTGGGTAAAGCACAGGTGGACCCTCCCCCTCAAGGTCCTCAAGCCCATAAATCTCTTGAAGCGGAAAAAGCTCCAACCCTCCACCGTTCTGCAGTTTGCCTCTTCCCCTTCAGCCACCTGTGTGTCTGGGTCCCACTCAACAGTCAAGTGTGCTGAGTTCCTGGAGAAACCTCCTCAGGCTCATTCAGGAGAGAAGGTGATAACAGAAGAGTCAGTTCCTACCCTGAAGAGGCCTCTCCTTGTCCCCTCAACTGTGTGTAAGGAAATCCAGAGTGCCCTGGGAGCGATTCCATCTGCTGACTACCATGGGCCCTCAAAGGCTTCTCTGACTGGACAGGAGGGCAGGCCACCTTCTCAGTCCCTCACACTCAGCCTTGTGGGCAGAACCTGGAAGAGTGAGACTGTGGAATGGGTCAAGAGGGACAGCCTAGAGCCAGGTCCAAGTTCAGCAATGGTCAGGAATGAGCCAACGGAGGAGAGTGGTGGTCAGGCCTCAGGAGACCCCTGCCATAGGGTAACAGTGATGGAGGTGAACTTAGGATCCCAATCTTTGAGAGGTGAAGAGGCCAGGGAGGCTGTGGAGGCCAAGGAGTCTCCTGCTCTTCAACCACAGTCTAGTGTTATCTTGGAAACCAAAGTGTTGACAAAATCCCAAACCACAAATGTACATATGAGGAGTTTAGAGGTGCCAGGGGCCAGTAAACATTTCCTACTACCTAGAATGTCTGTTTTCCAACATCCAGGTGAGCCATGCCTTAACATGGGGGTTGCCAGTGAGTTTAACTCCAAAGTAAAGGTACAGTCAGACAACCAGCTTCAGGACTTTCCCAAACACATGTTCCTTGCTGCAGACAACTTGGCTTCTCAGGTGCCTCAGTGCCATCCCCAGAGAGTCCCCACCAGAGACAGGTTAGCTTCCCAGGAGCCAAGTGGCCTTATGGAAGCCCAAAGGAGCAACCTAGGGCAGCAGGAGCCCAAAACTTCAAAACTCCAAGACTCATGGAAGAGCCAGAGCAAGATGATTGCCCCTACTTACAAAAGAGAGGACTGTAGGAGGCATAAACCAGGCGAGCATGAAGAAAGGTTTAAAGAATTAGGGACCTCTCAAGCTGGAAGTATGAGCCACCCTGCCCAGGTCAGGGGAATAACAGACTCTATTGGGAGCAGATGTCTCCAGCTCATGCCAGAGAAGAAACATAGCCCTCCAGAAAGCCTCTTCAGAAAAAGGATGAGGCTATTTTTAAAGTGGATTTTCCCCAATAAAAAAGTCAGTGGTCGAGATGCTCTGCAAAAATTCAAGCCCATATCAGCCACTGCCCAGAGTCCCGGATCAGTCAAAAGCAGATCAGTCTTGAAGAGTGAGACTGCTGAGGGTCAGGCACTCATGACAGCTGTTGGACAGATCCCAGAAGAAAAAAGAGCAATTCACCATGGACTTCATGCCACAAAGTTAAATGAACACAAACTGGAATTCCAAGTCCCAGTATGTGGGTGTTTCTGCTGCCATAGGCTTACCTCCTACCCAGAGCAACGGAGAATGATGGGTTATACAGCCTGCAGTCATAAAGCCACCTCCAAGGGCCAGAGTTGTTCTATCAGGGAAAGGGAAGTCAGACACCAACATAGTTTGAAAAGTGTAAGGTTCGACGATGAGCAGCTGGGCCTAAGGTGCCTCCCATCCTTGCCCCCCAAGAAGAGTTTGTTTCCAGTTAGTACCTGCCAGTATGGGCCAAGGATTCCAGGTGCCCCAGCCCGCCATCAACACTGTCCAAGGCATTGTCATCTTTGGGGAGGTGTCTTGCCTGGTCGACAGTAAAATCCTTCTTTAGTCTTCCCTTTAGTAGGAAGACATGTCTCCAAGTCAACATTCAGTCCATGTAGAGAAAATGATTTTCTCCTTAGCACGTCCAAGGTATTTAATGTTCTCCAATACATGTATATATATATATATATATAGATATATTTTTTTTTTCCCCTAATAAAAGCATAGTGTAATGGCTGCTGTCTGTGCCGTGCACTTTGTCTTCTAGAAGGGGGGGGCATGGAGGGAGGTGGACAGTAGCATCACAAGCTTGCTCCTTGTCTCGTGTCCCTTCATTGCACCTTATGATACTGTCATTACACAGACCAAAATTACTCTAACAATGAGACGGGAAAAACCTATGAAACCCACACCCAAGGATCTGGTTCAACCAGTCTTTCTCCTCCTTCTATGCTACTTTGAACTTTATGCAACTGTAGTGGATAGGTTTACACGATAGGGCCGGACATTCCAATTCAGGCTCCAGGAAGTGTCAGAGCCAAGTGGATGGAAGTTTGGGGGGAATAGAGTATGGGCTCTGAGTTCAGAAACAGGAGAAATCTTGCCCCTGGATCTCTTGGTAGGGAATATACAACATCTGCTCTTAAGAGTTCCTTCTCTCTCTGATGAAGGTTGGGATTGAGGTATGCCCTATGAACCCCTTTTAGCTTAGCCATAATAAAATGTACAGCATCACCCTCCCCCACCTCTGTTTTTCCTACACTTTAGAGCAGCAGCAAGGATGGCATTTCCAGCTCTGTGTGTGTAGGTGGGGGGAATATCAGGGAGGCTGCTGAGGGCTGTGTTGAGTCCAGTCCCATATAAATGAATGGCTGCGTTCATGGGTCACCTACCTTCCACTCTATGTTAACCCCAGAGAAGGAGTTTTGGATGAATGGAATAGGGGTGTGACTGTGGGTAGTAACTATCTGATGGTCAAACACTGTGAATTTAGGGTGGGATGTAGGTGTAGAAAAATCATTGGATCCAAGGAAGGAGGCAAAGTGGTACCAGATTCCCATAAATTGCAGTTCTGAAAGTACAGCCCCCTGACATACAACCACCATCTAAAGGCCTAAAGGGGAGGAAAAGTTAAGGGTCCAGTAGCTCACCATGGCCCCACGCCAGGGTCTCTACTCTATTCCAACTCTAAGATCACAGACCTAGAGAAACCACCTTTAGGTCAAAACAGAAGGTCAAACTTATAGAAGTAAAGCAAATCAGGGAAGGTGAATCTCTTAATACTATATTTAATAAGCTTACACATCATCACCTCTTGACTTTTAGAAAGGATAACTTAACAATAGGTGTAAAAGCCAGGACTAGGGAACTTGGGATGTGACTCCTAGTCTGGTGACCTTCACATAAACACATGGCCCAAGGACTGCTCCAGGGGAGAGGTGGGGACTGGCTTGTGATTGTGTAGTAAGCCTTGCCTGTCTCCCAGTCCTTGATCACCCCAGAGCCTGGCAGGTGAAGAAGCAATCAGACAGGATTCGTGGTGGTGTGGAGGTGACCTGTGCAAAGTGGATGGGGCAGGGTGCAATCCAGGAGTGTTCCACTGATCTGCTTCTGGCACAGCTTTTCTTGTCTCCTGACCCCTGTCCATATGGAAAAGCAGGGAGATGAGGAAGAATTTCTCTAGTGATTTGGTATTTTCTGCCATGTGCAGGGCGCATGGTGGACACAGCTCTAGGTGGTGTCTTTCTCATTGTGGAGATTTCGGTTCCAGCTGATGCCCCTGATCCAGATGACAACAGAAATGGACCCCATCCCCCATACCTGTCAGGCCCCTCAACACGTGGAAATGCTGTGACCTGGGGTGGAGGGGGCAGAGTGAGCACAGGACTGCTCACACCCCTGGTTTCTCCCTGGAGCCAGGCCCTACCTCTGGGCCCCGATTCCCAAGGCAGCCTCCAGAATGGGCAGAGCAGTGAGAGTGAAGCCAGGACTTGTGGGAGGGGTCGGTACCCAGAGGAGAGAGTTGACAGGGCTGGGACCTGAGCCTGGCTGCTGCTGGGTCCTCTCAGGGGCACCCAGAAGTGAGTTCTGGGAATATGGGGAAGCTGGACTTGGACCCCCCTGGCTCCTGCTGGGAGAGTGCCACAGACAGGTGATGCTGATGGAACAGCAAGAAAACAGAAAGAAGCAAGTCCCTTTGCCCTTCTCTTGCTGCTCCGTCTTCCATAAGGTACAGTAAGACAAGAAATTGAGAGACCAAAAGAAAAAAAGAAATGGAGAGACCCAGAGACAATACACAAAGACTTCACGGACACACCTCTCGAGAGACTTCTCACGCAAACACCTTTCTCAGAGATCACATACTGAGACCTCACACAGGGACCTCATGTTGCTTCACAGACCCTCAGACAGAAACCTAGCACAGATTTAACAGATTTCCCAGAGATACCTTCCAAAGGGACCTCATACAGAGACTTCACACAGAGATCTCACCCAGAGACAACACACAGAGACCTCACATCTATTCTTCAGTATCCATTGACAAGTCTTTCTTAGTGAATATGAAACCACTTAGCAAACTGGCAGCATGATAAATATATTATCAGTTGTGCCCCTCTGAGATCCACCAGACACTCACTGTCAGCATTACTCTAAATGGGGAAATGTTGGAGAAGTTTTGTTCTTTTGGAATGTCACTGCCTCTGAACAAAAGAATTATACATTCCAAATGTAGATTTTCAAATTTCATTCTTAGGTGTTCATTGGCTTGAAGATCACATATTACATTATTTTATTTTTATTTATTTTAGAAGAATGAAGAAAATAATGTTTATTTCTTAGAAATGCATGTAGTACTCTATTTTTTTATTTTAAAAGATTTTTATTGGAGTATAGTTGAGTTACAAATTTGTGTTAGTTTCAGGTGTACAGCAAAGGGAGCCAGTTATACATGTACATATGTCCACTTTTTTTAAAGATTCTTTTCCCACAGAGGCCATTACAGAGTATTGAGTAGAGTTCCCCGTGCTATACAGTAGGTTATTATTACCTATTTTGTATATAGTAGTGTGTATATGTCAATCCCAATCTCCCAATTTATCCTTCCCCCCTTATCATCTCCTGGTAACCATAAGTTTTCATTTGTACTCTTTTTTTAGGAGAATCACAAATTGTAAGCACAGCTAAAACACTGTCAGTCTCCAGTGAGAGAAAATATTTGTCCAGTTTAGTTATCATCCAGTCAAATGGTATCTGGCACATTTTTTACTTTATTGAGGACAGAACTTAAACTTGAGATGGCTTACTTGTTTCCTTTGGAAACATAAGAAAAACCTGCAACAAAGGTACTCTAGGAATGAAATAAACCAAGAAAGAAGCATCCGGACTCACATTCACTTCCCAGAGGGCTGTGTAACTAGCACGTTATTTTGCACATAATAGCTTGTATCAGGTTTGTGGGGTTTGCTTTAGTTTTTAACAGGCCAATAATCATGTGAGGATTTTTCACAAGTCAAATTTCTGGTTTTAAATTTTACATTCTGGCAAAATTATGCTTCTGAATATTATTTTATTTCTTAAAATGTGGTAATGCCCTAAAATGATATTACACAATCATAACGTTCAGCTAACATACTTAAAAAGATGGGCTATTAAGGATTCATTCTTCAATAATTCTATGAAATGCACATTTTCTAAGACATGCAGTTAGGATCCATTTTATATTCATTATAGGGTTAACACATTGCTTTAAAAATTTTTGAAAGATTATAAAATATATGACTTAGCCTATGCTTGACATTATACATGTTACCTCATAAAATTACTGAGGGAAGGATATCTTAATATCTGAATTGAAGGTAGTGTACATTTAATCTACATTTGGCTTATAACAATGAATAATGAAAGGCTTTCATTTATTATATATCTCACACTTTCCAAAGGGTACACTTCTAAAAGACTACTGATTTCTCATTGCTAATAAGCAACCTATTGTCCTTGCCTTGGTAAAATCTATTTTAATGACAGCTGGTTCTCTCCCAGATTATCCATTGGTATTACAGCGTCACGGTCTTTTAAGAGGAGCAGGGCTGACACGAGGACTCTTTGGGCTTATTTCTACAAGAAGTTTAGTTTTTCTATTCTCCTAATTAAAAAATGTATAATTATTAATTTTTCACTTTCTTATGTCATTGAATCAGAAAACAATGGACTATGGTCATGTATGTCATCTAATACTCTATCAGATCACTTTTTTTTAAATAGTGCAGCTTACTCAGGTAAGTTTACTGATCAGAACAAAATGGAATCAATTAGGAAAAAGTTCATACAGGAAAATATCCTTTTCAAAGTTGACTATTTTAACACAGTTAAATAAGCGATTATTTTTTAATCCTTTGAGTTAAAATTGTTCAGGGTGGCCAAGAAAGTCTGGAAACATGAAAAATGTCCATAAAAGCACTTTATTACTATAATACATTGAATGTGTTGCTCCTCATTATTAATTCACAGTTCATTAAGCTGGGCAAAATTACAACGAACAATGTGCATTAAAGCAAAATTCCCATCAATCATTTTCCATCTGTCATACATTCTTTTTTTTTTTTTTTTTTCTGTATGCGGGCCTCTCACTGTTGTGGCCTCTCCCGTTGCGGAGCACAGGCTCCGGACGCGCAGGCCCAGCGGCCATGGCTCACGGGCCCAGCCGCTCCGCGGCATATGGGATCCTCCCAGACCGGGGCACGAACCCGTATCCCCTGCATCGGCAGGCGGACTCTCAACCACTGCGCCACCAGGGAGGCCCTGTCATACATTCTGTCAGATGATTTGTGTGTCTAATTTTCATGGAAAAACTTGTACCTTTACTCCAGAATAAGAAATCAAGGGGGATCAATCTATTAAAAAGATATTAATATTCCTAGACTCTGTGGCCTTCAGTATTTTTTTTTAAGAAGATTCACCTAGTGCAAATCTTATAAATATTTTTACCATTTAATATGCCCAGACAAAATGGATACAAAAATTAGATAAAAGAGAAAACAACAAAAACAGATCCCCTTTGTTTTCAAAACATTTGATGTTTACATCAAAATATTTTGTTGAAAATGAAGTGATTTTTAATCTATAGTTAAAAGACACTATAATGATATTTAGAACATATTACAGATCCGGATTTTTACAAATAGATTTTTATTTAAAACAGGTCTCACACTGATATCAATAAACCAGGCACTCTAGAACAAAATGTGGAGAGATGGCAATTATGAGATGACTTCTTAATACTCCAAGGGAAAAAGATGTTTTCCAAAGTAGTCCATCTACAATATTAACCCTTAAGATCTACTCCCCTTGATAGGTTTCAATATTATTTTCTCTTTTATACACATTGACTTTATAATTAACTCCTACAGGAGGACATTTCTGGAAATGTTCCCAGATATCTACAGCCACACTTTCGGTCATGATCACACCATGGAAAAAGTAGGGAACATCCAGATCCTGATGATCCAGGGGTTTCATAATTACCCCTTTGAGGTCAGTCAGAATCATAATCATTCCCAGAACAGGGTCGGTCTTTACATTTGTGCCCCGAGACATGCAGATTGTAACACTACCCACCCAAAGGCAAGTTGTCTTCCTTACTCAGGTTTGCAGGGGCACCACTCACTGTGGTAGCTAGAAGAGTCCGTTGCCCCCAGCCCGGACCTGCATTCTGTACTCTCCACACACACATCGTACCACAGATATACCAGTGGTGCTGATGAAACTTCCAGAAAGCTATAAAATAATGCGTGCCAGGCACGGTAGATGAGGATTCAGAAAATGCTAACATCTTCTCTAGGAAATAAAGGTGACATACCTATGTGGCTTTAAGCATTTTTGTGCATTAGCTGGCCCCCGGGATCTGGGAAAAAGCATCTGATTTTAAAGTTTCTCAGCCTCATTCTCTGCAGTGAAATCTGAAGCTCTTCCTTCCTTCTCTGAGTCCAGAAGCTGGAATTGATACAGTCTGCTCTCTCTGATTTGTCTCTACCATTTGTTTCCAGTGACCACTTCAACTCAGATATCTCTGAATTCAGGGGTCACTCCTAAACTTCAGGACGAAGGTCACTGCCCTTTTTATTCCCACCACAAGTTTATGCTAGTAACCCTTTACCGTGTCAATAAATTTATTTTGTAGAATATGCCCCCTGGACTCCACCTGCTAAATCTGTTTTGTGGGCAAATCATTTGTTACTTAGCTAAACAAATTTTATAAAATCATATTTCATAAAATTGTATTTTATAAAATGTTACTTTCTTATTTCTTATTTATAAAATTGGTAAATCCAGGGATTTAGGCTTAATTATTATTTTTTAAAATGTTGGTACTCATTTTGCCAATTTTTCTTTTTACATATATCAGAAAATATGTTAAGAACTCAACTGTGAAGATACCACTATTTTTATTTTTTCTCACTTTTTGTACTTAACTTTTATAACAAACCTTTATTATTGCACAGGAAACAAGAAAGTTTGTTCCTTGGAAAACATCAGTCCTAAGAACGTACTAAGTTAAAGCTTAGCATGTTAGATCTCCGAGTAGCCTTGTCTTTTTTTTTTTTTTTTTTCGGTACGCAGACCTCTCACTGTTGTGGCCTCTCCCGTTGCAGAGCACAGGCTCCGGACACGCAGGCTCAGCGGTCATGGCTCACGGCTCCAGCCGCTCCGTGGCATGTGGGATCTTCCCGGACCGGGGCACGAACCCGTGTCCCCTGCATCGGCAGGCGGACTCTGAACCACTGCGCCACCAGGGAAGCCCAACCTTGTCTTTTTTTTAATGATGCTTTTTTCTGAATTGGTTAAAAAAAAAAAAAAAAAAAGCCTTAAGGCTTAGGAACAGAAGCAAATTGAGAATTAAAATCCAAATCGTTCAAATGAAGTTTGTCAGAACAGTTTGTGTGTGGAGAGGACAGCTTCTAGGCACTTCAGAGAAACCAGCAGGACAGAATTGAGAATAGCCAGCACCTTACAGGGCTTCTCACAGAAATGCTTTAATGCAAAGAGGTGACTGGATTTCACAGGGAGACCAGGGAGAGGATGCAGAGATAATTAAATCACATTCAAGCACCTGTTTACCTGGGAGGTAAGTTCCTTCATATTGTGGTCAGATGCTGTTTAGGGGGACACTGGCGCAGGGGAGGTGTTGGGAGGATGAACTCTTTTCTGAGTGATTTTGCAAGTGTGAAAATTCATCCAACAGAGATGCTAGAAAAATTTGCTCCTAGTAGCGAGCGTCCAACATGATATTTTGGGACAAAAATGTGTATTTGGAAGAATTTTTCACAAAAGAGCAGTGATGGGAGGAAAAGATTCATATGGGCCTGGCTAGTAATATTCTTCCTTCACAATTTTCTTGTGGGTTCCTGAGGCCTGTTGTGACTGCTTGGAGACCTGGTCCCCAAGCAATGGCCCTCTTTGTCATACTCAGGGTAACCCAGGAAGTTGCTTGTCTGAAGCAGAAAAGGTTCTCCCTTCCACTCATGTCCTCTTGCTGATCAGATGAACACATGGCATCATCTACAGCTGAGAGGTGTTTGTTAACTACCTTTGTTTCATAGGACACAACTCATATATACTCTACAGTAATGTTTATCACTGTCTTTTATAATCTCAAGGTAAGAAGTAATCAGTGTTAAAATCATTCTACTGGAATAACAAAGCACATGATTTTTTTTCCCTAATAGTGATTGTATTTGTTTGCTAGGGCTGCCATAACAAAAGACCACACTGGCTACTAGGTGGCTTAAACAACAAAAATATATTTTCTCATAGATCTAGAGGCTAGAAGTCCAAGATCAAAGTATCAAGTTTAGTTTCTTTGAGGTCTCTCTCCTTTGATGGCTACCTTCTCGCTGTGTCCTCACATGGTTGCCCCTCAGTCTGTGCATGTCTGTGTTCTAATATTCCCCCCTTATAAAGATACAAGTCATATTGGATTAGAGTCCATCCATATGATCATTTTACCTTAATTTTCTCTTCCAAAGCAGTATTTCCAAGTAGAAGTTAAGCTTACGGTACAAGCAATCAGGTATTTAATAAGAGGCATTGCTATGGAGACAAAAAAAAAAAAAGGTTAATAATTGAGGCAAATTTCATATCAGTTTTTGAGTTCTGAGGGTAGACAGTTGAGAAGATCTCTAAATGTCGGGGTTAAAGCATCTTTTGTAGTTTGAATGTCCATCAGATGTTCAGGTAAACTTTCTGAGTGGTCCATATAGCAACAGGAACGAAGAAGACTGTCTAAACATGAGCTGCTGTGGAGATTTCTCTGAAGTTTATATTAAGATATCTACCTTCAGTATGCAGGACTTCAGAAAAAAAGGCAGTTTTAGTTTCAATTATTCCAAGTCAAAAGGGTGGGAGAAAATTTGGAAACACTAGTTTGGAGAGTTGTAGTCAGGTAGTGGAGGAAACTAGAAAAATTCAGGATATAGTCCAGTTTTCAGGTAATTAACAAAACTTCAAGGAAAATTAATAGCACTAGAATCTAATATCCACAATATGTATTTTGGTTTCTATCGAAAGATAATTTTTCTCTCTAAAATCACCCTCATTTCTATCAAAGATAGCCAAATTAAGACAAATTTGTTTGCAAAATAAGTCTAGATTCAAAAAACTTGGTCTTATTTATATAAGTATAGCAAGGATTGTGACTGACCATATAGGCTTATTTTTTATTTTTATTTTTTGCTTTTATTAAGAGAATTTATTGCCTCTCTCTCCTCCCAATAGCTCAGACATGAAGAAGCAACATCAGAGGAAGACAGACAGACAAATGGCTCTTTGAGTTTGTCCTGCTTGGCACTGGTGAAGGAAGAGGCAGCTTTCTCAAAGTTTTTATCTGCTTAATTGGATGTAGTAGAGAAAGGGAACAAGGAAAGTCAGAGGGTAAGTGAACAGGCTCTGCACCTACCAAGGATGTGTTATCCTCCTAATCGTCCCAGTAGGAATATTCCATTCATGTTCTTTGATCTGATCCTTGCATTGGAAGACACTTCTTTTTTTAATCTCTTTTTTTAAATTTAATTTTAATTTTATATTGAAGTATAGTTGATTTACAATGTTGAATTAGTTTCAGGTGTACAGCAAAATGATTCAGTTATACATATACATATATCCATTCTTTTTCAGATTCTTTTGCCATATAGGTTATTACAGAATATTGAGTAGAGTTCCCTTTGCTATACAGTAGGGTCTTGTTGATTATCTATTTTATATATAGTAGTGTGTATATGTGAATCCAAACTCCTAATTTATCCCTCCCCATACCTTTTCCCTTTAGTAACCATAAGTTTGTTTTTTAAGTCTGTGAGTCTGTTTCTCTTTTGTAATTAAGTTCATTTGTATCATTTTTTCAGATTCCACAGATAAGTGATATCATATGATATTTGTCTTTCTCTGAATGACTTCACTTAGTATGATAATCTCTATGTCAATTCATGTTACTGCAAATGGCATTATTTCATTCATTTTTATGGCTGAGTAATATTCCATTGTATATATGTACCACATCTTCTTTATCCATTCATCTGTCAATGGACATTTAAATTGCTTTCATATCCTGGTTATTGTGAATAGTGCTGCACTGAACACTGGGGTGCATGTATCTTTTGGAAGGATAATTTTCTCCAGATACATGCCTAAGAGTAGGACTGCTGGATCATATGGTAGTTCTATTTTTAGTTTTTTAAGGAATCCCATAATATTCTCCATAGTGGTTGAACCAATTTACATTCCCACCAACAGTGTAGGAGGACTCCTTTTCTCCACACCCTCTCCAACATTTTTGTAGTCTACAGTTTGTAGACGTTTTGATGATGGTTACTCTGACCGGTGTGAGGTGATACCTCATTGTAGTTTTGATTTGCATTTCTCTAATAATTAGCGAGGTTGAGCAGATTTTCATGTGCTTTTTGCCCATCAGTATGTCTTCTTTGGAGAAATGTCTGTTTAGATCTTCTGTCCATTTTTTGATTGGGTTGTTTGCTTTTTTGATATTGAGCTGCATGAGCTATTTGTATACTTTGGAGATTATTCCATTGTCAGTCTCATCATTTGCAAATATTTTCTCCCATTCTGTAGGTTGTCTTTTTGTTTTGTTTATGGTTTTCTTTGCTGTGCAAAAGCTTTTAAGTTTTATTAGGTCCCATTTGTTTATTTTAGTTTTTGTTTTCTTTCCTCTAGGAGGTGGATCCAAAAAGATATTGCTGCTGTGAAAGAGTGTTCTGCCTGGATTTTCCTCTAAGAGTTTTATAATATCCAGTCTTACATTTAGGTCTTTAATGTATTTTGAGTTTATTTTTGTCTGTGGTGTTAGAAAATTGTTCTAATTTCATTTTTTTACATGTAGCTGTCCAGTTTTCCCAGTACCACTTATTGGAGAGACTGTCTTTTCTCCATTGTACAGTCCTGCCTCCTTTGTCATAGATTAATTGACCATAGTTGTGTGGGTTTATTTCTGGGCTTTCTATTCTGTTCCATTGATCTATATTTCTGTTTTTGTGCAAGTACCATACTGATTACTGTAGCTTTGTAATATAGTCTGAAGACAGTGAGCCTGATTCCTCCAACTCCATTTTTGCTTTCATAGTATGCTTTGGCTATTTGGGGGTTTGTGTTTCTATACAAATTTTAAATTTTTCTGTTCCAGTTCTGTGAAAAATGCCATTGGTGGGGGCTTCCCTGGTGGTCCGGTGGCTGGGACTTCACCTTCCAATGAGGAGGATGCAGGTTCGATCCCTGGTCAGGGAGTTGGGATCCCACATGCAATGCAACCAAAAAAAACAAAAACAAAAAAAACAAAAACAAAAACATAAAACAGAAGCAATATTGTAACAAATTCAATAAAGACTTTAAAAATGGTCCACATGAAAAAAATCTTAAAAAAAAAATTCCACTGGTAATTTAATAGGGATTGCATTGAATCTGTAGATTGCCTTAAGTAGTATAGTCATTTTGACAGTATTGATTCTTCCAATCCAAGCACATGGTCTATCTCTCCATCTGTTTGTGTCACTTTCAATTTCTTTCATCAGCATCTTAGAGTTTTCAGAGTACAGGTCTTTTGTCTCCTTAGGTAGATTTATTCATAGGTATTTTTTCTTTTTGATGTGATGGTAAATGGGATTCCTTCCATAATTTTTCTTTCTGATCTTTTGTTTTTAGTGTATAGGAACGAAAGAGATTTCTGTGTATTAATTTTGTATTCTGTGACTCTACTGAATTCATCGATGTGGTGTATCACACTGATTGATATGAGCCTGTGAGCCATGGCCGCTGAGCCTGCGCGTCCGGAGCCTGTGCTCCGCAACGGGAGAGGCCACAACAGTGAGAGGCCCGCATACCACGAAAAAAAAATCATAAAATGGGGCTTTCCTGGTGGCACAGTGTTTAAGAATCTGCCTGCCAGTGCAGGGGACATGGGTTCAAGCCCTGGTCCAGGAAGATCCCACATGCCGCAGAGCAACTAAGCCCACGTGCCACAACTACTGAGCCTGCGTTCTAGAGCCATTGAGCCACAACTACTAAAGCCCACGAGCCACAACTACTGAAGCCCATGCACCTAGAGCCCATGCTCTACAACAAGAGAAGCCACTGCAATGAGAAGCCCACGCACCACAACAAAGAGTAGCTGCCATTCGCTGCAACTAGAGAAAGCCCACACACAGCAACAAAGACCCAATGCAGCCAAAAATAAATAAAATAAATAAATTTATTTTTAAAATCATAAAATATCATAACCATCTTCTTCAGTTTACTTAGTCCCATGTAATTAATTCTTGTTTTGTTTGATCTTTTGTTAGAAGTTTTATGAAACCATCAATTTCTCCATTAGGGTTTTGTAAATTCTTACTCAGTTCAGTGTAATGATTTGAAATTCATCAGAAACTTGTGTTCTAGAATACTTGTTAGATCCTTTTCCATGAATTTCTCTGAACATGAAACACATTTCCAGGAAGCTTTTGTAAAAGCATCTGAGTAAAACCATTGTCTAAGTAATAAAAGACAAATATCCATTACTAAAAATTTGATTCATTCTAATGGAATTGACAAGAAAATTTATCTCTGTGACACAAAACATTTAAGATAATAACTAGAATTATGACTGATAACATTATACTAGGACATATCCAATTTTAGGAATTTCATATACTTTTGAGAACATTTATATTAATAACATTCACCCTTATGATATAACCTAGAGTTTATGATCATTTATTTAGCAATGCTTCCCATGTAAGTAACATACCAAATAAGCCTAATGAGTTTCATAGCTCTCTTTTCTAATAAGATAAAACAAATCTTTTAAGGTGTTCCAAGGGGCCTCTGGAAAACCTGAACGTTATTTCCAGGTCAATAAAACTTCATTTAGAATTTGACTTGGGGGAGAATCTACTTTTTCAAAAATAAAAATGTTTTAAAACACTTTGTCAAATATGATCATATGTCACTGTGAATTAATATTTAGTTATCAATTTAATCAAAGTGACAAAGATTCACATGTAAATACAGATAGTTAAATAGTGTAAAAAGACTTAGCTCTTTTAATATTGAAAGCACTCAGTTTTTCTTCAAAATTATCAAAGATTCATAAAGACGAAATGTACAATATTTGTTTTGCTAGACAGATTACATTGAATGTAAAAAAAAGTCTTTGTTTACAATTTCTCATTAAGAGCAGACCAATAATTAAGAAAATTTTGCAAAAAGAGAGAAAAAACAAATTTTAATTTTCTACCAGCTTACTTTGGATATTAAAACTCAATCACTTTATTAAATTCATTCCAATTTTAGATCTGACTACACATAAAATTCCTTTCTAAAGATTCCTTTTTAACAAACCTCTTACAACTTTCTCTGTCCATTTGGATTTGTCCCTTGTTCTCTTTCCCATTTAGAAGTTATCAGCTTTAGGACAAAAATCACTTAACAAAGTTTTTACATTAACAAAAACATCTCCATACCTTACACTTTTTCTTACCCCAAAATATATTCTAATTTCCTTATAATTCCTAGTAGCTTTAACCACATCTATTATTTACAATTCTTAATCCTTTGAAGCTTTAATTTTTTTGTAAAGATAAAGTTAAAAATTATGAACTGTGTAAGTATTTTGTGGCTTGGCAAACTTATAAATACATTTCATAATTTCTAGAAACATATTCTACTTCATAGTACAAGCTTTTAATGAAGCACAAGACATGTTTACTAATAGAACCAAACATATTTAGTGTGTAATACGAGGTCAAAAGTAGGTAAACTTAGACTCGTTCAGCAATTAATATTTCAGTATTTTGTCTTAGTTGGAAATGATCTAGACATTCAATTCATTTAATTTAACTTAGCAAAACTCTAAGGGTACAATTTATCAAAGACATTTAGAAAACTATTTAAGTTGACATAGCAAAAACAATTATTGCTAAAAAAAGTTTACCTAAAAGAATTCTTATCTTATGTCTATTTACTTAATTTGTTCTTAACAATCCCTCAGATTACTCATGACAATTTCATAAGATGTTAAAGTAGTGTTAGCCATCATCTTAAATTATTATTATTATTACTTTTTTCTGAGAAATTTTGTAAGAGATAACATGAGCTTATTTGACTTTTAGTAAAACTACATAGCATAAAGCTATTATACTTAATGCTGATAACTCTTAAGATATGTCTGTATTAATTAAACCATTAAACCTGAACTAGATTTTACTTACCAAAAATTATCCTAGATCATGTGAATTTGAAAAATATTTGTATTCGTTTTTGTTATATTTTTGAGAATTTTTATATTGCTTGTTGGAATAAATTAAGTTTACTCACTCAGATAGCTACAGT
The DNA here is from genome assembly GCF_964341445.2 of Mesoplodon mirus. NCBI lineage: Eukaryota > Metazoa > Chordata > Mammalia > Artiodactyla > Ziphiidae > Mesoplodon > Mesoplodon mirus. The sequence goes on along the minus strand of NW_028295128.1, from coordinate 76,365 downwards.
CTTTTATTATTTATGGAGAAGACTTTTAAGTCTTCTTGCCCTTTAAGTGTACTTGCCCTTGATAAACAATTCTAAGGAGACTGTGATTTAGAGTTTGAGCAAGAGAGGGTTTTTCTGGTGGTTTTTGTTTAAAAAAAACCCTCTTTCCTTTTTTTCTTTAAATTTTAGTTTCAGGTTCTAACAATTGAGATAATCTGGGCTCAGTCTCAGGCAATGTGGCTGTGTTTACATTTCAAAGACATGGTAAGATTTATAAGTTTAAGGGACAGAGAAAAAAGTGTAAATTTTCTTCTGTGAGTTTTGGAGTGTATTTATCTATTATCATAAGTCTCAGGGTAATTATTATTTTAAAAACTTTTTCTTCTTAAGTACAGGACAATTTTGCTCCAATTATCCTCAACTTTTATAATATCTACAAGAATTTGAGAGGAATAGGTTTCAGGGTTGGTGAAGATAAATGGGCCTTGACTTGTTCCTAAGTTGCATTTCTGGTTTTGTAGAGATTTGGAAGACAAAGATAATTGTTTCTATTAGCTCTTGAATATTGGCTTCCAACTGATCTTTTCCTAATTATTTGTAGGAGGGCCTAAGGAATTGTTGAGGAGATGGGGCAATTTTTAAAATTTTTCTTAAAAAGGGGAATTCATGTTGGATCTTTAATTTCTGTTATTTCATCTTAATAACGATTCCCTAAGGCTAGCTGTTATACATGATTTTTCCTTTCAATTTGATCCTTCCATAAATACCAATATGACAGCTGTTTATGATGAGAGCTCTCAAAAAGGGAATCTTTTAAATACAGCAAATTTAAAGGATCCATCATCTGGCCATTGAGGAGTAAGACCTTTCATTAATTTCAAATAGTGACTCAAATCAGTAAGCCTTTTTATGGAACGACCCAGAGGTAACTTTTCAGGCTTAGAATAAATCCTTACCATGGATGAAATAAGCATACTTTCAGATGGAGAGGGCACGGATGATATAGCCCCTATAATGTGAAAATTCATTTCCAAGGATAATCTAAGAAAGCAAAGGCCTTCATTGCACAGGCAGTAAGGGTGGTATAATGCAAACTGTGTCCCTGGTCTCTCCTGGGAAGTTGAGGCACCTCTGATCCCAAACCTACTAATCTGTGACATCAGGCACATGCTGCTGGAATGGGACTTTTCCAACACTAACAAGGCAATGAAGGTTGAAACAACAAAGGCCCCTTATGGACTGGGTCCCCTTAGGACAAACTCCTCTGACAGCTGGCACAACAAGACTAGAGTGTGCTGTTTATGACTTTGTGTCTCAGAACCCCAGTCAATTCAACTGGTTACCAGATGCACCCCAGTAAATACACCATCCAGATGGTGGAGACCAGAGAGAATATTCTCACTGGACAAAAAGTCAAACTCTCAGGACACAGAAAAATACAGAAGGAAAAATCTCATCCAGTTTTTATATAGAGGACTGACAGCAAAGTTTGTCTTAATAGGCACTGGACTAGAGAGAACTGGTAACTCACCAGTCTGTGAGGCTGTCTCAAACAGCAGGCTTATAGGGCCTATGCCTGTATTCTGCCCTATGGTTCTTTCTTCTTATGAAACACGACTCAGGAGACAGAGACAAAGAAAAACAGTGACTGTCTCTGGGAGGAAAGGATTAAGAAAAACTGAGACGAGATTACTCATTTCCATAAACCAGATTTTCTATGTCACAAGGATCTTGCTCCATAAGTATTTTCTTCTGCTAATCTAAATTTAGAGATAGAGAAAAGGAGACTCTTAAGCACTTTCCCTCCCACCAGACCTTACAGGCCTGGGAAGTTGAGGAGAGAAGAAATTTTACCTTCTGCTGGCCTTTGTCATGTGTCCTAGGATCTCTCAGCTGCAGCAGTCTTGTGGTGGGAAGCAGGGTTTAGCCAGCCTCCTGGTTGTCTTGTCAGCTGTTGAGGAGGAAGAAATGTCCCTGCCAACCTTCTTGAGTTAAAGAAGTAACAAGGTTTATACAGCCTTCTTGACCCTGCATTCCCTATCTCTGGTGCTAATGATGTCTTTCTACCTCCTGGTACAGGGAGGGCACCATTCACATGAGATACTAATTTCCTGCTTTCATGGAGACAGATAGGAAGGTCAGTGTGTCTCTCTTGCATCAGTCATTTCTTCAGTAACTTTAATTCAAAGTAATATTCCACTGAGGCATATTTTGGAGCATCCTGCCCTGGGCACCAACAAAGTCAAATGGTTTAGAGAGAAAGCAAGTCCCTTTGTCAGCACTGACCTGTGCTCATGGTGATTGTTATTCCATCTCCACAATACCATTGGGCTGGGTGCTCAAGAAACAGAGCTGTGAAAACATGGCTCCTGTCTCTTATAATTTATAGTACCAATGTTTCAAAGAAAAAATTTTATTTAGTGCCTCCTTTGTGTTAGACAATAATGCTGGTATATTTTCAAGATATACAAATAATAGAAAGAGACATGTATGGCACTTGAATTGTAGTGAGACATTAAAAATTCCCCCCCCAAAAAATCTTTTTCTTTATACTTATAAGAAAAAAAAATGTAGATTCATTTTGGATAAGATAAAGAAAATTTATGAAGTGATAAATCTAACCTGAGAAAGTAGAAAAGAACACAGTACACAGGCTCTGAGCATTCTACTCACAGAAAATATTGTCCTGTTCTTTTGCAATATGGACTTGTTCCCCTGTCCCTATGTCTGTCTCTTCCCCTCTCTGTTTCTGCCCCTCTTCTCTCTCTCCCTCACACATACACACATTCACTCCCCTACAAAAAAACCCATTGACTAAATGCTAATTGGCAGACACTGTGCTCAAACTGAGGCTACAGTGGTGAGTTAAAAACAGAGATAATTTTTCCATCCTCATCAAACGTATATTCCAAGATGGAGAAAGTGAATACTAACCAAAGAGTCACACAACCATAATATTGCAACCACAACGAACAACCATAACCACTGAGTTAAGCTAAGCAAGCCACTATTGTCAGCTTTCTCTCAACCCTCAGTAGAGTGTGTTCCACTTAAAGGCCTTGAGTAAGTCACTATTCTGTTGAGAAAATCCAGGACATTTCTCAGTCTTCCATATCTGAAATTATGCAGTTTGGAATGTCAGGAACAAGAGTGAGGGGAAAGGTCATTCAGAACTGCAACTAACCAGTTTCTCTCTTTCTGACTGCTGCAATAACCTCCTGGTCTATCCTGTGTTTACTCCCATTCCTCTGGCCTGTTCACAGAGCTGCCAAAGTGGTCCCTTAAAATTTAAGCCTGATTGTGCCACTCTATACTCAAAATCATCCAGTGAATTCAATTTAATTACAATAAATCCAAAGTTCTCACCAAGGCCTCAAAGTCCTTTTTGATCTGTTCTCCCCTTCTCCCATGTCTCTCTTGGCCTCATTCCTACCACTCTCCCCCTTGTTTTCTGTAATCCAGCCAAACTTGCTTCTTCTCCAGCTTTTACTAAAACACTACTTAGTAGACAAACAATTTAATTTAAATTGGGCAAAAAATTTAATAAGACACTTAACCAAAGAAGATACATGAATGGTAAATAAGCAACATTTAAAAATGTTCAGCATTATCAGTCATCAAAGAAAAATTAAAACCACAATGCAAATAACTTCACATCTACTAGAATGACTAAAATTAAAAAGATTGATAGCATCAAATGTTAGTAAGGATGGAGAACAACCAGAAGTCTCATACATTCCTGAAGAAGATGTGAAATGATGTACTACTTTGGAAAACAGTTCGGCATTAATACAACCCCCTAATTTCACCCCCTAGGAATTTAAATTAGAAAAATATGTCCACACAAAATTTGTACATGAACGTTCATAGAAACAACTTTATTCATGATTGTGAAACTGAGTAGGATCCTGTGGGGCCTTCCCAGTGACAGACTCCCAGTGTTCCCTGCTTCTTGTTTGTAGAACAAAGCTTTAGTCTCCTAGGCCTCCCTTGATTTCCAGAGAGCAGTTAATGATTACAGAACTGACAAAATTCAGAAACAAAGGAAAAGCAGTCAAGCAAGAAAAGTAACAATAGATTGAAAAACAGTGTTGTCTATATCCCTTTCTCCTCAAGGGGTATAGATAACAGTCTGACACATATCCTTGATGTGGTGCTCCAAGGACAATGGTGCTTCAAGGACAAAGGACAACCCTCTCTGAAAAAGTGTCAGCGTTACACCCCTTATCAGACCCTTAATTGCCCTCCCCACCATGTTGTGATGCTTATGAAATTCCTGAGCCCAGCTGGGCCATGAGACCTGTCCCAAATAAGAAAAGGCATCTTCCCTGTCCCACTGCCACCCTATAGAAGGAAAGTATATGTGCCTCGACCAATTAGTAAACGAAATTTTCACCTTGGAGCATTCCTTTGTTTTCTGGCTATAAAAACTGATCAATAGCACATGTTTGGGATCCACTCCCCCAGACTACTAGGAAGTCAGCCTGCTGTTCTGGCAGAGACACTTTCCTCTAATAAATTCTATCTTCTTTACATTCTGCCTTGTGCCTGGAAATTCTTTTCCAACCCACGTATGGACCACGACACTTGAGCGTTTTTTGTAGACACTAAGGCTCTCCACCTGATGGAGGATTTGACTACATGCTGATCACAAGCATGTAGGTCCCAGACTGGTTGGAACAAGAAGGCTGATGATTAAGGTTCCCAAAATATCACCCTGTCACCTCTCCACCAACTAATCAAAAGAATGTCCATGAACTGATAATTCACCCTGAGACCCTCACTCCTAATGTTGTCTTTAGAAACACTTGCCCAAAAGTCTTCAGGGAGTTTGGGTCTTTTGAGCATTAGCTGCTTGTTATCCTTGCTTCGCATCCTGCAAATAAACACTGTACTTTCCTTCACCACAACTGGTATCAGTAGATTGGCTTTGCTCTGCATTGGGTGAGTGAATCTGTGTTTGGTTTGGCAATAATTTGGGCAACCATGAAGGGGCCACCATCCCTAGTGGGCATCTCAACCATAGCACACTGGCCCCTGACCAGTGGCAGCTCATGGATACTACTCAGCAGCTGCTTGAGCACCTTTGTCTCAGAGATGCCCCTGAACACTTGCCACTGACCAGGCATCATTGGCCCATGGCACTTTTGATTTCTGTGGTAAAGGGAAAAAGACACATGCTTTGCTGGTTGAGATTTCTCTAGTAAGTAGTGGAACTTGTGTGTGATAATACCAGGGTATTCATTCTCTTAGCCATTTGGGTCTGTCAGTGGCTAACCATTTGGTGGGATTTTCCCTTTTGGGCTGAGGAGTTTGAAACCCTGAGACACTACATTTGTTTGTTTGTTTGAGATTTTAAGATTACCAGCCATAAACAACTGAGAATGGGTAATCAGAGCTCTGTTTCATCTTATATTCCCTACGGTGTATTTTGCAGAATCGGGAAATTCTTAGCTCTTAGTTTCATGGGCTCGTACCCATGAAAAGGAGAAGGTGATATTTTTCTAAAACCATGTGGTCACAGTATTCTTTAGGCTCTGGAGAATAATGACCCAGATGGGGCACTTTTTGACATTCTAAAACTTGTTTTTGCGAATGAAAAAGCTGGCTTGTTAAAAGTATCTCTTCACTATTCTGACCAGAAGGAAACAAATCTTACTAGGAGGAACTTACATTTTTCCCCCTGTGCCTTTGAAATGTAAATGTTCTACCCTGGGCTCTAATGTACTCTCACTCACTCTTGTCTTGTCTATACCATCGCCAATTCCTGAGACTGAGGGGGGAAAAAAGGGAAAAGAGTCCTTTTTAAACTCAGGCAGGAAAACTGTGAGATCTCTGTTTGTCTGGAATGTATGTATGTCCATGTGTACATTATAAATATATCTCTTTTCCTTTGGATGGTATTATCAAAGTTAGTTTGTAAATGAGCTCTATTTAATTGACTTAAAGGAAATTAAGCACTTACAGAAATTCTCAGAAATATAAAAGAAACTAACTTGAATGAATTTCAGATTCATGTGATCTGAAAAATATTCAATATTAAATTTGGGATAATGGCTGACTTGGTCTAATGTCTCATAAAGTTTTCTTGGGTAATCTAAACATAATTTTTGAGAACAAGTGAATAAAATAGAGGTAAATGAGACAAGAGTTGTTAGGTGAACTCTGGGAATAATTATGTTTTAGGAATGTCTACTTAAAAATAGCTTTTCTGGACGTTTTAGTAACTTGAAATTTTAGAGTTTAACTAAATTAAGCTAAATGATGAGAATTCATTGAATATCGAAGTCTTTTCCAAATAAAATAATATACTGAAATATTAATTACTAAACATTGGCTTCCTTTTACAGAGAAAGTAAAGATATTTAAGACTATTAATAAATATGTTTGGTGTCACACTGAGACATTTTCCATAAGAAAGCACATATTTTTAGAAATTATAAATAGCATTTATTTATAAATTTGCCAATCTACAGAATGCTAATGTAAAGAACAGCTCATAATTGCTTACTTCTTAATTTTCACTAGGAATTTAGGTTTTTAAGACTTGAGAATTCTAATTAAATATGTAATTAAAGCCACTAGAAATAAGGAGAACATTTTAGTATACAGGGTAATAGGATGTGTGTTTTCATTAAAAGAAGGTATGAAGAATAGGAATTTATTTTGTTAAAGAAAAAGGAAGTAATTTTGTCTTAAAGCTGGGTATTTCTAAATAGGAAATAAAATAAAGGGCAAGTTAATATGAATATAGAAAGTTGTAGATTTCTGGGGAAAAAGTAATCTTTAGAAAGAAATTCTATGTGTTGTCAGGACTCACTAAGATTAGAATGAATTTAATTGAGTAAATGAATTTTAAGATTAAAAGTAAAGTGGTACAAAAACTTAAAAATTTTTTCTCTCTCTGTTAAGAGAAAAAAGTTTTCTTGGAATATTGATTTGCTTTTGATTACAGATGGTAAATTTTCTTTACCTTTTAAATAATCTGTTATAACTTTCTGTACTTGCTTTTAAAATCTTTCATTGTAACTTTGGTTAAATGGATAAGCATTGTTTCACAGTGATCTGTAATCCTATTTGACCAAGTGTCTTGAAACTTTTTAACATTTTGGATAAACTTCTCAAGGATAGAATCCTAATTAAAGATATTTTGACCTCTGGATAGCTTTGGGATGTTTCAGAGGACCCCTAAGTCATCTCAAAGAGAGATATTAAACTAATTAGGATTATTTGGTATATTATGGGAGGCACTGTCAATTGATTAGAGATAAATGTATCTCCAACCTTCTTAGGTTATACATTTAGATTATACTAAATATCATTAATATAGATATTCTTATGTTATATGAAATTAAATAAAATTTCTAAAATTTGAATATGTCAAATTTGTATGTTACAGAAGTAAACAAAAATTTTTTTGTCAATTGCATTTTAACCAGCTCTTTAACTGTGTCTTTTTAAGTCTTTTTATCATTCATAGATGCTTTTGCAAAAATGCTTCATCTTGGGCCTCCCTGGTGGCGCAGTGGTTGAGAGTCCGCCTGCCGATGCAGGGGATACGGGTTCGTGCCCCGGTCTGGGAGGATCCCATACACCGCGGAGCGGCTGGGCCCGTGAGCCATGGCCGCTGGGCCTGCGCGTCCGGAGCCTGTGCTCCGCAACGGGAGAGGCCACAACAGTGAGAGGCCCGCATACCGCAAAAAAAAAAAAAAAAAAAAAAAAAAAAAGCTTCATCTTCAGGAAGATTCATACTAAAGACTTTCTGACAAGTGCAGGTTTCTGATAACTTTCAAATCATACCATTGAATTGGGTAAGAAATTAAAGAATTCTAATGGAAATCCCGATGGTTTCATAAAGGTTAAGGCTGCAAACTGTAAACAGCTCAAATGTTCATCATCAAGTGAATGAGTAATTCACATCAGCAATAAAGGGGAATGAAATATTAATATACATACATGGATGAATCTCAAAACATGCTGAGTGAAAGAAAGCAGGAACCAAATACACACTGTTAGATTCTATTTATGTAAATTTGAGAATGGGAAAACTATAGTCACTGAAAGCAAATCATCATATCACTTTTGTAGGAAGGTGAGGATTGACCACAAAGGAGCCTAAGGAAACTTTCTGGGTAATGGAAATTTTCTGTATCATGATTGTGGTAGTGATTACACAACTGTATATATTTGTCAAAATTTATCTAACTGTGCTATACACTTTACATGAGTGCTATCAGTTGTATGTAAATTGTACCCCAGTAGGGGTGATTAAAAGGAAATATATATTATGTATGACATATAAATATATGTTTACATATATTACATATACATCATGACAATAGAATAAAACATGTTCTTAGTGATTAAATTGCCATTTAGCCAACATCCAGAATGCCAAACATCCTTATTTTTTTCTTGTTTTTCCTTTCTCTAACCTTTCAAAAAGCATCATTTTTAATAGTCACATCAACATTGCTGATTAGATTTGCAGTAATTTGAAAACACAGAAGACATTCCTTTTAAAAATATAAACAAAAGCTTCTTTCATCTGCTCTCTAGATCTTTTTATTCTTATGCCACATTCTTTACACCAGTTGACCAATTGAGTTAGGCACTCATTTACTTTTTCACAAATCTTTGCTGTGTTTCTGCTAGTTCTGCATTAGGGACTATTAAGGAGGAAAACCACTGACACAAAATGGTTTCATTTGTGCTGAAGCCCACGATACCATGCATATATTTAATACCTAACCTACTTGCAATTTCGACCTTCACCAGAAATGTTATCTTAATTCTGAAATCTGGAATCTTCTGGTCAGCACCAATGTGGTAATCTATCACAGGGGCCCTCTCCATCTCCCCCAACCCAAGAAGAAGAGGCAATCTGCAAGATAAAACTCAAGGCTTCCCTTCCCTACAAAGAGAAGATAGTACTGGTCCCAAATAACCTTTTTTTCTTTTGCTAAGACTTTCTTGCCCACCCTCCTTTCTATAAAAACCTTCCACTCTGTGTAACTTCTCAAAGTGCTCTTCTATTTACTAGATGAGATGCTGCCCAATTCATAAAGCATCAAATAAGGCCAATCAGATTTTCAAATTTACTCAGTTGAATTTTGTTTTTTAACAAGACATGACCTTAAACAAGATAAACATTGGCCCTGTTTTCATCTCAGGTGGCCTCAGCCTGCAGCTGCTTGAAGCAGGATTTTGGTTCCTGGCCAGAGATTGAAGTCAGGCCGGGGCAGTGAAAGCACTAAATCCTAGCCACTAGACCACCAGGGACTAGTGGCCAGTGACAAGGTCCTGGCCTGTCTGCTGTGTAGAAATGAATTTCCACAGAGATGGAAAGTAGTGAAACAAGTAAAGTGTTTATTAGGAGGACAAAGAATACATGTGGATAGACACATGGGCGGGCTCAGAGAGAGAGTTGCGCTCACATGGTAGTTTGAATCACTTTTATGGGGAATTTCTTCCAGGTTTCCTTTGACCAATCATCTTGCTTTGCCTGGTTCTGAGTCCATATTTGGTATACCTCAGGGTCCTCCCGTGTTCATGTGCATCTCTTAGCCAAGATGGATTCTAGCGAAGAGGCCTATGGGTAGTTGACATCACTTACTATGGGGTGGTGCCCTCTCCCTTTTTGACCTCCAAGGAACCCTTCTGCACATGTGTAGCTGGGAAGGTCTCCTTGACTACGAGAATGAGGAACATCTAGTCTTTTATCTCTTATCTGGGCAGGGCACAGCCTCCTTTCTCGATTGCCCTGTTATTGATATTTTGGAGTTTCTGTCCAGAGGGAATGAACTCCTGCTGCTTACCCTGGGGCCCATCTATCTCCTGCCTCACTTTCACAGAACTCACAATCTGCTGTGAGAGACAGTCAGAATATGAGCACACACACACACAAATAATTTTAAAGCCCGATAGATTTGAAGTCAATAGAAAAGACATTGAGGGCTTCCCTGGTGGCACAGTGGTTAAGAATCCGCCTGCCAGTGCAGGGGACACGGGTTCAAGCCCTGGTCCAGGAAGATCCCACATGTCATGGAGCAACTAAGTCCGCGAGCCACAACTACTGAGCCCGCATGTTGCAACTACTGAAGCCCATGAGCCTAGAGCCCGTGCTGCGCAACAAGAGGAGCCACCACAATGAGAAGCCCTCACACCGCAACGAACAGAATCCCCTGCTTGCCGCAACTAGAGAAAGCCCACGCGCAGCAACGAAAACCCAATGCAGCCATAAATAAATAAATAAATAAATAATAAATTAAAAAAAAAAAGAAAAGACATTGAAAAAGAAATGGGCCTCCTTTTGATAAGGAAGTCAGAGGTTTCTCTGTAACTTCTTCTGAGAACAATAAGCCATGTCTTTTCCTTCTTCTACATTTTCTCTCCCCACTGCTGACCCCAACAAAATGCTGAAGACAGAATTTGCACTCAATAGATTACCTTTTAAATTGATGTAAAAGTATAAAGTATATTTATGTGCATTAAAGTATGGAAGGGCATACATTTGGAGCATAAAAGCTCAGTACCTGCTGGAAATATCACATAATTGATGAATATAAAACTAATTATATAATAGGGAAATTAAAAAGAAATTTCAGGCTGTGTAGAGACTAAATTAAGAGAACAATATCATATATAATAGCTGAATATTTTGGCATTTGAAATTGGAATTTAAAAAATAGATAAGAGAGGAAGAAATAGGAGTCTTAATTAATAACTGAAGGACAAAGGGGGGATAGGTAGCTTATTTAGCTTATTTCTGCCTTTTTAGTTGCAGAAAATATCAGTTTTGAAACCAGATATGGTTGCCATGTATTAGTTCTGCACAAAGTGCTAGGATGAGTTTCCCCACACCCACAGTTTGGGGATAGTGCTTTACTCATAACTCATCTTTCATGCATTTGCCTAAATTCTTGTGGAATACAGCTGGACTTGCAGCTCATAAATGTGACCTTTGGATGTGTTTTAAACACTACTGAACTCCATTTTAATTTTACATAGTAAAGCCTCTGGGCTCTATTTACTCTTTCATTATATAACATTCATTTATCTTATGAAAAACGCTGTGATTCACTGTTGGTCTAGCATTTTTTTTTTCACTTATTTGGATGATTTTTAGAATCCAAACTGTATTGTTATTTATCTTGGAAAACAGAAACACTTTCGGGAGTCAGTTCTCTGAGTCCCAAACCCCTCACCCGACACCCTCTTGTGGTGCTGTGCCCTGGGGGGAGGATACAGCAGGATCTGCAGGTGGAGAGGCTTGGAGAGCTGAGGGTATTATGTGTCTGGTTTATCGCCAAGATCAGTCAAGCCCCAAATTATAGTGTTGAGGGAGAAATTTTTCACGTAATGGGGTATGGGGAAGTCATTTAGGCTTATACATGGTTCAGTGTAAACTCTGTGTGAACTGAAAGAGCCTGTCAAGCACACAGAGCACATCTGCTTTAACCATTAAGGAAAAGAAATGCCTGATTCAAAAAGAAGGATAAGTGACTCCCTTCTTACGATGCCCGTGTTCACACCCTCTCGAAGACGAGGCTCCTTTCCCACGTGCCAGGATCCCACTGTCTCACTAGACATGTCCTCAATCTGTCTCTTTTGAAATCTTCAAGGAATAGACCCCTGTCATGTTGGATGTATGTTCTTTGTTCTGATAAAGTACAAGACTACCATGCTTCAGTGGAGAAGCTCCTTAGAGCCTTTTGAGGGGCTGCCTCCCAGATTATAGCCCTCAGCTTGGCTCAAATAAAACTATTTTCTGTTCCTATTATAAATTCTTTATTATTTCCCTCCACAGTGTGTTATTCCTTATGGAGTCCAGCTGTTCTAGGCTGACACCAAGCCACCCTGAAGCAGCCATCGTGTCTTCATTGCCTCTTTCTCACATCTGGGTCCTTGAAGGTTGCTGAGATCACACTTGCTTGTCTGTGTCCATGGAACCCAGGGCAGAGCCCAGGTCCTCCCACCAGGGCCCTGGATTCTGGTACCAAACCCAGGAGAAGGTGTGCTCTAGTTATATCAGCCTCACCTGGCACCAAGGCCAAGATCGTCATGTGTTTTTTCCCAGACTTCTTCTGTGGGAAAGGGTTTTGGGACGTTTTGTTTTCCCTAGTTCACCCTAGAGAGATGCAAGGAGGAAGTCTGATGCAGACTTTCCAGCTTACAAACATCTGAGGGCTGTGTCTCAGGTCAGGATCAATGTTCCCTTTTCCATGGGCATTCAAGTCAGTGAGGCAGCCTGACTTGAGGGCCAGGACTCTGCCTCTGTAGTCCTGGAGGTGATGGCTGAGGGCTGGGGACAGGGGCACTGCGGTTCTGCCCAAGGGGAATTAAAGGCCAGAAAGCCCTGGTTTCTGCAGGAGTTTGATAATCGCCTGGAATGTATGCCAGTTAACATATAATTTCTTTATCCTATTTATTCATTATTGTTATCATTGTATCATCATTGTACTTTGGGACTCAATTTTTTATTGTTATAGAAATCCAATGTTTTCAAAGATTCTCCCTCAAGGATTCTACTGTTAACATTTTTCATTAAGAGAAATGCCTGTCTATTCCAATCTTTCTTTCCCTCCATTATTTACTGTGTCTTTTCTAGGTCTTGTCCTTGTCTCCTGGGCCACAGTCAGTAATGTCTCCACTTATGTATTCTGAGTGTGTGATCATTTGGTCCAAGGGATTCTGCTGAATGAAGTATAAATTCTGATATCTTTCTCTTGCAAACTTTCAAAACCTACAAATAAAATGAAGATATGGGCAATATAAAATGAAAATATGATTTTCCATTCTTATTAATATCTATCTCTATATTTCAATAGAATTCAATTATCGGCCCCTGGTGACTATATTTTTCAAAAGAATTCCCTAAATAATTACCAGGAATTCACTACTCCAATGTAATGTAGAAGATATTCTTAGTGTATTCTTCAAATTCATGTTGATGGAATGCTCAAGTTCCCTATATCAAATTGAGCTCCTATATTCCCTCTGAATAATAAAACTAAGATATGTTTGCTAAAGATTGTTGAAAAACAACATTTTAGCTTGACATGGACAGTAGAAATACAGTATCACTAAGGGTGAAAATTTAGTATATGTCCTGTGGACTACCAATTTCATGTTCCACAATCACAATCGAACCATTTAAATACAGAATTATTTCCTAATTCTCTATTATATAAATCTCATTATAAATAACAAGCATTTTTCTTAAATTCCATATATATGTGTTAGCATACAGTATTTGTCTTTCTCTTTCTGACTTACTTCACTCTGTATGACAGACTCTAGGTCTATGAAGGAAATGAAGGAAACGATAGCAAAGATCAATAAAACTAAAAGCTGGTTCTTTGAGAAGATAAACAAAATTGATAAACCATTAGCCAGACTCATCAAGAAAAAAAGGGAGAAGACTCAAATCAATAGAATTAGAAATGAAAAAGGAGAAGTAACAACTGACACTGCAGAAATACAAAAGATCAGGAGAGATTACTACAAGAAACTCTATGCCAATAAAATGGACAACCTGGAAGAAATGGACAAATTCTTAGAAATGCACAACCTGCCAAAACTGAATCAGGAAGAAATAGAAAATATGAATAGAACAATCACAAGCACTGAAATTGAAACTGTGATTAAAAATCTTCCAACAAACAAAAGCCCAGGACCAGATGGCTTCACAGGTGAATTCTATCAAGCATTTAGAGAAGAGCTAACACCTATCCTTCTCAAACTCTTCCAAAATATAGCAGAGGGAGGAACACTCCCAAACTCATTTTATGAGGCCACCATCACCCTGATACCAAAACCAGACAAGGATGTCACAAAGAAAGAAAACTACAGGCCAATATCACTGATGAACATAGATGCAAAAATCCTCCACAAAATACTAGCAAACAGAATCCAACAGCACATTAAAAGGATCATACACCATGATCAAGTGGGATTTATTCCAGGAATGCAAGGATTCTTCAATATATGCAAATCAATCAATGTGATACACCATATTAACAAATTGAAGAAGAAAAACCACATGATCATCTCAATAGATGCAGAGAAAGCTTTTGACAAAATTCAACACCCATTTATGATAAAAACCCTGCAGAAAGTAGGCATAGAGGGAACTTTCCTCAACATAATAAAGGCCATATATGACAAACCCACAGCCAACATCGTCCTCAATGGTGAAAAACTGAAACCATTTCCACTAAGATCAGGAACAAGACAAGGCTGCCCACTCTCACCACTCTTATTCAACTTCGTTTTGGAAGTTTTAGCCACAGCAATCAGAGAAGAAAAGGAAATAAAAGGAATCCAAATTGGAAAAGAAGAAGTAAAGCTGTCATTGTTTGCAGATGACATGATACTATACATAGAGAATCCTGAAGAGGCCACCAGAAAATTACTAGAGCTAATCAATGAATTTGGTAAAGTAGCAGGATACAAAATTAATGCACAGAAATCTCTGGCATTCCTGTACATTAATGATGAAAAATCTGAAAGTGAAATCAAGAAAACACTCCCATTTACCATTGCAACAAAAAGAATAAAATATCTAGGAATAAACCTACCTAAGGAGACAAAAGACCTGTATGCAGAAAATTATAAGGCACTGATGAAAGGAATTAAAGAAGATACAAACAGATGGAGAGATATACCATGCGCCTCGATTGGAAGAATCAATATTGTGAAAATGACTCTACTACCCAAAGCAATCTACAGATTCAATGCAATCCCTATCAAACTACCACTGGCATTTTTCACAGAACTAGAACAAAAAATTTCAAAATTTGTTTGGAAAAACAAAAGACCCCGAATAGCCAAAGCAATCTTGAGAACAAAAAACGGAGCTGGAGGAATCAGGCTCCCTGACTTCAGACTATACTACAAAGCTACAGTAATCAAGACAGTGTGGTACTGGCACAAAAACAGAAAGATAGATCAATGGAACAAGATAGAAAACCCAGAGATAAACCCACGCACATATGGTCAACTTATCTTTGATAAAGGAGGCAGGAAAGTACAGTGGAGAAAGGACAGCCTCTTCAATAAGTGGTGCTGGGAAAACTGGACAGGGACATGTAAAAGTATGAGATTAGATCATTCCCTAACACCATACACAAAAATAAGCTCAAAATGGATTAAAGACCTAAATGTAAGGCCAGAAACTATCAAACTCTTAGAGGAAAACAGAGGCAGAACACTCTATGACATAAATCACAGCAAGATCCTTTTGGACCCACCTCCTACAGAAATGGAAATAAAAACAAAAATAAACACATGGGACCTAATGAAACTTCAAAGCTTTTGCACAGCAAAGGAAACCATAAACAAGACCAAAAGAGAACCCTCAGAATAGGAGAAAATATTTGCAAATGAAGCAACTGACAGAGGATTAATCTCCAAAATTTATAAGCAGCTCATGCAGCTCAACAGCAAAAAAACAAACAACCCAATCCAAAAATGGGCAGAAGACCTAAATAGACATTTCTCCAAAGAAGATATACAGACTGCCAACAAACACATGAAAGAATGCTCAACATCATTAATCATTAGAGAAATGCAAATCAGAACTACAATGAGATATCATCTCACACCAGTCAGAATGGACATCATCAAGAAATCTAGAAACAATAAATGCTGGAGAGGGTGTGGAGAACAGGGAACACTCTTGCACTGCTGGTGGGAATGTGAATTGGTACAGCCGCTATGGAGAACAGTATGGAGGTTCCTTAAAAAACTACAAATAGAGCTACCATATGACCCAGCAATCCCACTACTGGGCATATACCCTGAGAAAACCATTAATCAAAAAGAGACATGTACCAAAATGTTCATTGCAGCTCTATTCACAATAGCCCGGAGATGGAAACAACCTAAGTGTCCATCATCGGATGAATGGATAAAGAAGATGTGGCACATATATACAATGGAATATTACTCAGCCATAAAAAGAAACGAAACTGAGCTATTTGTAATGAGGTGGATAGACCTAGAGTCTGTCATACAGAGTGAAGTAAATCAGAAAGAGAAAGACAAATACTGTATGCTAACACATATATATGGAATTTAAGAAAAACAATGTCATGAAGAACCTAGGGGTAAAACAGGAATAAAGACACAGACCTACTGAGAATGGACTTGAGGATATGGGGAGGGGAAAGGGTAAGCTGTGACAAAGCGAAAGAGAGGCATGGACATATATACACTACCAAACGTGAGGTAGATAGCTAGTGGGAAGCAGCCGCATAGCACAGGGAGATCAGCTCGGTACTTTGTGACCGCCTGGAGGGGTGGGATAGGGAGGGTGGGAGGGAGACGCAAAAGGGAGGGGATATGGAAACATATGTATATGTATAACTGATTAAATTTGTTATAAAGCAAAAAAATAAAATTAAATTAAAAAAAAAATAACAAGCATTTTAAAAGCTTTAAATTTTTAACTATAGCTCATAAATTTGTACCTTTTCTCCTCTATCAACAAAAATTGACTTTCATGGTTAACTCAGTTAAAAAATAAAACAGCACAATAGGAAAGAAGTAAAATATCTCCATTGCCTACGATATATAATAATATATAAAAATATGTTGATGACAAAAACGTGGGTCTGCTCTCCCATGTGCAGTAAAGCAAATCTACTGACACCAGGTTATGGCGAAGGAAAGTGCAGCGTTTATTGCAGGTGCCAGGCAGGGAGTTCAGGTCAGCTAGTGCTCAAAACACCTGAACCCCCTTTCCTGATGGGTTTCATGAAAGCATTTTTAAATACCAGGTGAGAGAGGGGAATCACAGGGTATGTGATCAGCTCCTGCACAATTCTTTGGTTGATGTGAGGTAACAGAGCAGTGTCACAGGGGTTAACGTTATCAATCCTCAGGCTCCAGTAAAAGATCTCCTACTTAAAACAGTTTTGAAAGTTAATAAAAATAAACACTAACTGAGTAGAGGGAAGGTGTCCTCAACTTCAGAACAGTGTAAAGTCAGCAAATATCACAGCTGGTACACCCCTCGAAGAGACTGATCTTGACTGGTTGCAATTTTTAAGAAAACACATTTGGGTAAAATTAACTCTGCACTTAAAAAAACTGACTCACAGGTTTTAGGTTTTCTCAATGCTCTAAAAGTACTTATTTTTCCTTTCCAAGAAGGGACTTTCAACCTCCCCCAAAGTAAAAGGGCAGTGCCTCTTGGATTGCTTTCTCTCACTGAACACACCGAAGAAAAATTGCATCATGTTGGTGTCTATCTGAATAATGTGCTCAGGGCTCTCCCTGAGTCATTGCATGGTTCTCATTTGCACGTGGGAGCCAATGGGTCTAAGTGCAGGCCACCACAAGACGTGCCACTATGGCATGTGGATTATTTTGAGCTGAAAACAATCAAGGCCCAAGACTCAGGAAGAGCCTTTGAAATTCCCCCTTACTGCCTAAAATAATTTAAGACAGGAGGCCTGTCCCAAGAAGAAGCTATCACTAGAGATAAATGTAGTATAATACTAGGTGTGGTAGAACAGGAGGAACATTGAAAAGCCCATTTGATCAAAATCCTCTCTGTGGGGCTTCCCTGGTGGCGCAGTGGTTGAGAGCCCGCCTGCCGATGCCGGGGACACGGGTTTGTGTCCCGGTCCGGGAAGATCCCACGTGCCGCGGAGCGGCTGGGCCCATGAGCCATGGCTGCTGGGCCTGTGCGTTCGGAGCCTGTGCTCCGCAACGGGAGAGGCCACAACAGTGAGAGGCACGTGTACCACAAAAAAAAAATTCTCTCTGTGTCTCATTGTCTTTGGATGGATCAGCAAACATTTGCTTACCAAACATTAACTCTTTTTAACTTCCTGTGAATTACCTTACTTCCCCTTGAAATTTCAGACCCATACCTCCTTCTGATGCCGAAATTTGGCCTCTGTGCACTGGTATGGAATCGAATTCGGGGGCAGAGTTTGGGTGAAGTAGAAAAGAATAGGTTTATTGTGTTGCCAGGCAAAGGGGGACACAGCAGGCTAATGCCCTCAAAACTATGTGTCCCAACCTGGGGGGATTTGGTGAGGAGTTTTATAGCAATGGTTCAAGGTCAGGGTTGCTGATAAGGATTATGGTGTGTTCAGGGCCTGCAATCCTTTAATCTGCCCTCAGGTGGTCTCCTGATGAGCTTCTATGCTTCTCAAGGTTATCAAACCGTGACCTTCTCTCTAGAATGAAGGATGCTTCATCAAGTAGTTAACATCTTCCATTTGTTGGGGATTTTAGTTCTGTAGAAGAGCTCAGTTATTGGTATATGTTTCCCTTGAGGCAGAACCAGGATCTTGTCCCAAAAGCTGCACTATTGTTTCTTGACAGTTCCTCCCTTGTCTCTGCAGCCCCTCCCTTCCCTGATTAGCAACTATTTGACCCTACCCTTTGGAATTCAGGGAAGGTTGTGGAGGCTGAAGCCTAGTCCCTGCAAACAAGAAATGGGGGACACAGAAAGACTTTAGTGCCCAGGAGCCCCACAGGGTCCTGCTCAGTTTCACTTCTCTTTAGTCAAGAATATATATATGTCACCTTGTCTTGCTGTCTTTGGAATTCTTCATACTTATGTGAATTCCCCATGTGCACATAATAATTTAATTGTCTCTTGTTAATCTGCCTTATGTCATTTTCATTGCCAGCCAAAGAGCTAATGTTACCCAAAAACCTGGGTTTGCCTCTTGGTGGGTGTCAAGCTGAAAGGCACAACATAAACAAAGATTGGGAGAAGAAAGGATTTGTTACTTGCAGCAAGTAAAGAGAACACCGGGGGTCTTTCCCAAAGCGGTGTCTTCCTGAACAGCAAAATTGGGGAATTTTTAAGCTAAGGGTATATGCATATTCATGAAGGGGTTTGGGTGGTCCACAGAGTCCAAGCTTTAGTGGACTGAAGTCACGAGGGTCAGAAAAGGTCAATATCATCATTCCTTATGTTCCCAGTTGATCAGGCTAATCTTTACCATTGAAAGAGAACTGGGAGTCTTTACAATTATCTTTGTTATTGTTACTTCTTTTACCTGAAAACAGTCCTTTGATTCTGCATTATTTTGTTCCCTTAAGATCATTAATTACTGAGACCCTTTCAACGGCAAGCATCCTGGCCAGGCTTACATTGCAAAATGGCTTAGGCCAAAAATGACTCCTAGATATACATATTATTAAACTTTTGTTTTATTTTCTCCTGTTAATCAGTCTTACGTCAATTTAATTCTTAGACCAGCTAAAAGTGTTACCTGAAACACTTCTTTTGTTGAGCCAAAAGACACAACCAAGCCAAAGGGCAGGAGAAGGAAGGCTTTATTACTTGCAGCAAGTAAGGAGAACACCAGGGATTTTCCCAAAACGGTGGCTCCTTGAACAGCCAAATTGGGAAAGTTTTAAACTGTCAACTGAAAAAAAAAAAGCACAAACTGAGAGTTGTGAGTTAAGTTTTATTTGGGGCAAAATGAGGACTATAGCCAAGGAAACAGCCTCTCAGATAGCTCTGAGGAACTGCTCGAAAGAGTTAGGGGGAAGGTCAGCATGTATGTGATTTTGGTGAAGGGGGACACATGGAATCAGGGACACATTTTGGCAGAAATTTGCTGCTAGTCACGAAATGGTGGCTGCTAGTCACAAGGAGCAGATGTCTCCATGAATGATTTTAGTGCTTTTCTAGATATGAGAAGATAAAAGAAACTGGGCTCATAAAATCTTCTGAAAATATCTAACTATCTGAAGGCCTGTTCTGCCGGGTTTTCCCAGAGCATAGACTGCCTCATTCCTGATCTCTGTCCTGAATTTCATTCAGGGTGTGTTGAAGGTTGTGAAACAAAATTTATATTTTATGGCAAGACAAGAGAAATTTAAACATAAACTCTGCTCTGCCCTTTGGTCTCCTCTCTCCCCACACTGTGCATTGTGCATCTGCATTATACATTGACCAAACCTCCCCCATAGGCAGGGACACTTGCTCAACCATAAAGAGCAACATTCTCCTAACATCAACAAGACAACTCCCTCCTTAAGAGATAACATTTCTTCTTGACCTTGTAAGGGGTTACATGACCAGCAGGATGGCACTTAGATCTGAATTATGTAAACGTTCAATAACATGTCATTTGATGTACAGCCCTCTGTCTCAAAAAAAACTTATACACCTCCCTGGGTTTCTAATGGGCAGAACAGTTTTCAGAGTTTTCTGAGATGCTCTTCCCAGGTTATAATCCTCAAATTTGGCTCAAAGAAAAATTTCCAGTTCTCTTTTAGATCAAGTGATTACTTTTTTGTCAAGGTCAGAGACTACAGTGGCTAGTGACTTCATTCTTATAGAACCAGATGGTAAGGGACCATTTTATTTCACAAGATCATTAATTACTGAGACCTGTTCAAGAGCAAGCATCATGACCAGGCTGAGATCACAAATGATTTAGGCTTAAAATGGCTTCTCTTATGTCAAAAAGTTATATTTGATTCTTTTTCTTTGGGGACCCCCTACTGCATTTGCCTACAGAAGGGCAGAGGAAAAGTTCTTCCTCTCTGACAGTCTTCATGACTGCCTGGAGAAACAATGATGGACTCAGGAGTTCTTCTCAGCCTCGATGTGCACAGAAATCTTTATGCCTATGGTAAAGGGGCATGGAAAGGAGAGGGTTCTCAATGTGTAGAAGTTCAGATGCTTTCAAAGGCAGGCAATGTGCCCTGCACTATAATGCCTGTTGGGCAGGAAGAAAGTTTCCTGTACCCTTCTAGATTTTTCTGGTTAGTCTAGGAATTAAATTGACATGAGACAGATTAAGATTAACAGGAGAAAATCAAACAAAATTTAATAATATGTATACATGGAAGAGACCCAGGAGAACTCAGTAAATCTCCCAAATGGCTGAAATCCTCACCTTAAATACCACTTTCAACTAAAGACAAACATGTTGGGTGTAGTGGTTTGGGACTTCAAAGGGGAGGAAGGCAATTCTTCCCCGGACCTCATACCTGAGGTCACCATACCTCAAGGGGAAATTCAGCTTGCACTGCAACTTCAACTAAAGAACAGTTCTTCGTGTAACACTGCCGGATACTGGAAGATACACTGGCCCCTCGGCCGACCGAAGGCGTTCCTTCATTGAGGCCGTTCGCTAGTCGCAGAACACCCTGCTTTAAAAAGTTGATTCAGTTTAGGGCACAGTGGGTAGCTTGTGTCTCTTTTACTTGTTAGAAAACACACGTATTTAGGCTGCGTGTCAATCTACACATGGCGTCTATAGCGAAAAGCCTGGTTTTCCCATTTTGAAAGCTCCATTCTTGCAGCCGGAAAAAACCTGAAAAACACTGTTGTTGCCGTGTTTCTAGACCCTGCAGGCATGGCTCTGAGAAAAAAAAGAGTTTTCTCGAAAGAAAGAGGGTGCTTCCAGGTCCTGGGTGGCAGCTCTTCCTGCCCTGCTCTAGAGCTAAGGGGAATCTCAACGGGGGCCCTAGCCTCGACGTAAGGTCTTGATTTGGCATCCAGAAGGGTAGGCGTGAAGCAGGTTCCCTGAGGCCTTAGTCGCAGTTCTGCATTCGTTTAACAGCAGTAAGTGTCTAGAGACTCGTGGCCCCGTCGCGTCAGCGCCAGTTTCAGGACAAGAACTCTGAGGACCCGCCGGCTCCCCTGGGCTTGCTGGGCCACACTCAGACCCGTAGGCCCTTCAGGGTGCCCCAGGGTAGGCCGAGGGAAGGGTAACACACTGCAGTCTACCTTGGGGGAGCTAGATGTTGATGTTCCAACTACCGGGTTTTTTTTTTTTTTTGCAAAAACCCCTAAATATCCTGTGCCCTCCCTTACC
Organism: Mesoplodon mirus; assembly: GCF_964341445.2. Lineage (NCBI taxonomy): Eukaryota > Metazoa > Chordata > Mammalia > Artiodactyla > Ziphiidae > Mesoplodon > Mesoplodon mirus. The sequence goes on along the minus strand of NW_028295128.1, from coordinate 54,574 downwards.
TCTTCAGAACAGTCCCTCAGAGCTATCTGAGAGGCTGTCTCCTGACTTGTCCTCAGTATGTCCTCCAAATAAAACATAATTCTCAACTTTTAGGTTGTGCATTTTTTTTCAGTCAACATTTAATTGTATGGCTCATGTAAGTACTATGCCTAAATGTAATGGGATGAGCTGTAAATTATTAAAACTAGATAAATTCTGTCAGCTCTACCACTAGCTGAGATCAGGCTTTCTTCTCTGGATACTTCTGTCATAGACCTTGGCAGATATGGGGTCTGTGTTGGTCTTAAAATTATTCTTAGAATTGTGGGGACTCATTCATTCTTTCAGCAAATTTTACTGCTTATATTCTATGTGTCAGTTACAGTGCTGGGTCTTGAAATACAGAAGTCAACACACGAAAATACAAGGATAAAACACATTTTCTACCATATTAACTTTTTTCATTCATTCATTCATCCTTAAGTCATTCAACACGCATCTTCTTATTGAATACTGATGAGGGATCAAATGCTATGCTAAACACTGAGTATATAACTGCAAATGAGATGGACAGGCCCTGATTTTGATGTCACTACTATCTTTTGTTGTGCCATATAGTGGGACAGCTTCATTATTCCCTTTACCGTAAGTTTTGGTTTTTTTGTGCTACGCGGGCCTCTCACTGTTGTGGCCTCTCCCGTTGCGGAGCACAGGCTCTGGACGCGCAGGCTCAGCGGCCATGGCTCATGGGCCCAGCCGCTCCGTGGTATGTGGGATCTTCCCAGACGGGGGCACGGACCTGTGTCCCCTGCATCGGCAGGCAGACTCTCAACCACTGCGCCACCAGGGAAGCCCTACCCTAAGTTTTTATCACAAATTGCTAATGAAAATAAAACTGTTAGTGGAGTTTCAACATGCATAGGTAAATGAGAACACAGAACTCCCCTTTCGCATGCCCCATTCTCCTCCTTCTAACTCCCTATGTGAACTCACTTTGTGCCAAGACCAAGATGTGCCCCAATAAGAACCAAGCTGATTTCCTCACACTCACAGGGGCTATTGCTCACTTAGAAGACTTGATGCTTAAGTTTGATAAGCAACTAGAAGACCATGGAGACAACCTATAAAAATGATTTGTCTTGGGAGAAAATACTAAAAAGGGTTAATGTGCTGTTCCACATGTCTAGCCTCCTGGGATTAAACCACAGGCACCAAGGTCACCAAGGGGACTTGGCAACAATGAGCTAAAAATGAAAAGAAAAGCATCATACTGTTATTGTATTCATCTTCCCCCAAGGCACTCTCTGATAAACACCACAACCACTAAGGGAATTGAGAACAGCTTCCTTGTGGGGCAGGTTATATATGCATCATTTTCCAAGAAGTTAAATCATATCCAGCTATCAGCACACCTTACTTAAGGTGATTGCAATGTATGAGATTAAATGTTCCTACCTGATTGGAAAACTTCTCGTCCTCAATTCATTGGCTATACTGGATTATTTTTCTTGGGTCAGACCTTCAGACTTCTACCAGAAATCGTTCCTTTGGGGAAACCAGGCCTTCCCAGAAACTCAGGAAACTGAAATGGAGACAGAAAGAGAGAAGGAAATTATTTGGACATATAGACCTCAATTGTTTGGTTTTAAGTAAACGTCCCAGCAAACATCTTCTAAATGGTATAATAACTTTAGGGAAATTCACAGTTTATAAGTTTGTGTACTCATAAACTGAACATATTATGATAAGAGTACAGGTTGCATTTTGTGTCTTCAACTCAAGCAAAGACTTCAAAAAAGTCCCAGTTATCCTTTGTTCATTAAGACACAAAGAAAGGGCAAAAAGGGCAAGTTTCTAAGTCTTTTTCTTTAAAATTTACTTCCTTTCTTCAGTCTTCATCAAGATCTTCAGGAAATTAACTTTACTAAAGTTAATTATTCATAAAATAAACATAGGAACCTGCAGAAGACTATTTCACAGAGACCTGTAATGTACAATACCCATTGCATACATGCACCATGAGCTTGTCTTTTCTAGCACTGGCATACACAAAACTCTGTGTGTGTGTGCACATGTGTGTCTTTTTTTTGTGATGGAGCCATAGGGAGAAAATAAATCTATTGGCTGCAATTCAGCGATGTAGAAAGATTTAAGGGTAAAGGAAAAGGCTACATCAAGTGAAGCAATAAAGTCATGAGTTTGTGCTTCCATAATAATAACAATAGCAGTCTTCTGTAGCCAAGGGAGCAGGCTCCTCAAATTATAGTCACACCTGTTAGACCATCTGCCCATAAATTTCACACTATCATTAATGGAAAACAAATGGCACTGTCTCTCCTTCCCTTTATCCATTGGCCATTCTCATATAAATGATTTTTCTCTTCAAGGTCATGCTCTTTCCTATCTGTTTAAAAATATTAGGATTTAGGAGGAGTGATACATAATGTGCCATGCCTTGGTACTTGTACCAGTGATGGCTCTGTAAGGAGCACTGGATTGTTAGGAGGCTATACATTGAATTCCCCTAGAAGCAGAACCTGAGGCAATAATTTGAATGCAAACTGTTCATCTGGGAGGTGCTTCCAGAAAACTCAGAAGTGGAGTGGGAATTGAGAATGGAGGCATGGAAGGAAGCCAACAGAGGTGCATTACTGAATAAATTACTCCTGCAGGAAACTGCTGCCAGTACTTCAGGGGAGTTCTGTGAAACTCTATAGAACATGTCTCAGAGTTATCCCAAGAATTGGTGAGAAACTTGAAGTACTTATCTTCCAGTCCCCTCTGTCCTTGGTTGAAAGCTACACCCAGATACATTAACTCCTGTACATTTCTGGCCTGCCCTAAGGTGGATAATTGCAGGTGGTAGCATGAGTCTATCAGCATATACTGGAATGATGAGTGCTGGGGAGATATGAGTGGAGCATTGAAACCATCTAATACAGTCGGGGCAGGAGATACTAATTATTGGCTTGCAAGTCCAAATGGGTAACCTTAAATTCCTGGGTTAATGGTTTTACTTTGAGGTATTTAAGCATGATGTATGAGTAAAAATTTCCTCTATTAAATCAAGTTGAAGATCCTAAGTCCCTAATCTTCTGGAAAACTGTGGGTATCTTTTTAACAGATTTTTGAAAAGTAACATGATTAAGATTTCAAACTGACCATCCATTCATTCATTCATTCACTCATTCAACAAACATTTATTGAACACCTAAAGTATGCCGTGGGTTAAACTAGGCACCAGTGTTACTGTTACTAAAATCATTATCGTGCCACCTAGAAGTCAATGTATTGTGACACTCAAGTAAGAAAATCCATAGTTACCGTAAAAATTATTACAGAGTGATATAGAAAGACACGGTAAGACCTTAATTCATGCTGTGGACAGTAGTATATGGGGGATATCAGTAGGGCTTCCTGTAGAAGGCAATTGAAATGGATATGTAACATGAAGGAAGGGTGAATTTTTGAGGAAAAGAGAAGATAAATTCATGTTTGCCAGAAAATGAATGGTTAAGGATCAGTCCAGAAAGGAGTTCCATTCATAATCAGTATAAGAAATGTCACTGGGGCTTCCCTGATGGCGCGGTGGTTGAGAGTCCGCCTGCCGATGCTGGGGACACAGGTTCGTGCCCCGGTCCAGGAAGATCCCACATGCCGCGGAGCGGCTGGGCCCGTGAGCCATGGCCACTGAGCCTGCACGTCCGGAGCCTGTGCTCCACAACGGGAGAGGCCACAGCAGTGAGAGGCCCGCGTACCACAAAAAAAAAAAAAAAAAAAAAAAAAAAGAAATGCTCACTGGAGTGTAAGAAAAGAAGACAATGGAGAGGGTGGTAGAAGCCAGACCATGAATGGTCCATGTATGTATACTAAGTGCTATGGTCTAGTCTTTGTGTTCCCCTCCAAATTTATACGTTGAAATCTTAATTTCCGGAGGTCATAGTAGTAGTAGGTGGGGCCTTTGGGAAATGATAAAGGTATTAGTGCTCTTATAAAAGAGACCCCACAGAGCTCCCTAAGCTCTTCTGCCATGTGAGGTTACAATGAGAAGTCTGTGACTCAGAAGAGGGCCCTCATCTGACCATACTGGCACCCTATTCTTGAACTTGCAGCCTCCAGAACTGTGAGAAAAAAATTCCTGCTGTTTATGAGCCACCCAACCTGCAGTATAATCTTACAGCAGCCCAAAAGGACAAAGAGAGTTGGGATGTGAGGTTTTACTCCAAGAAAGATGGGAATCCATTGAAGGATTTTAACTGGTAACTTAGAAGAGAGAAAAGTTTCATAACACAATCAGGTATTTTTATAAGAAACATTTGTTTCATTTTCAGAAAGATCACTCTGGAAATACTGTGACTAGATTTTTGGAGAAGGGTGATGGCAGTCCCGGATATAGAAGGATGAGTTAGTACTCCATTAACGTAAGTCAAACAAGAAAGTGGATATAAAACGTGTGAATTTGTGGCTGAGAGTTCTTTTCTTTTAGCACTTGAAAAATGTTATGTCAATGCTTCTGACTCCAGAGTTTTAGACAAGAAATATGCTGTCATTGGAATTGGTGTTTCTCAATAAGCAATGCATCGTTTCTTCCTGTCCACTTTCGAGATTTTTTTAGTCTCTACTTTTCAGAAGTTTAGTTATGACACGTCTTGGCAAGGATATCTTTGCGTTTTTCCTCTTTGGGTTTGTTCAGATTCTTGAATTTGTGTTTATGTCTTCTAAAAAATTGGGAACTTTTTAGCCATGATTTCTTTGAATACTTTGTCAGTCCTACTTGCTCTCTTTTTTCATTCTGGAACTTTGATGACATGAATGTTAGTGCTTTTGTTACTGTTCACAGGTTCTTGAGATCCTGTTCTTTCCCCCATCTTTACCCCTCAGTCTATTTTTCTCTGTACATTTGGTACATTGTATTGATCTCTTCTAAGTTCATGATTCTATGCTTTGTAATCTACACTCTATTCTTTTTTTTTTTTTTTTTTTTTGCGGTACGCAGGCCTCTCACTGTTGTGGCCTCTCCCATTGCGGAGCACAGGCTCCGGACACGCAGGCTCAGCGGCCATGGCTCACAAGCCCAGCCGCTCCGTGGCATGTGGGATCCTCCCGGACCGGGGCACGAACCCGTGTCCCCTGCATCCGCAGGCAGACTCTCAACCACAGCGCCACCAGGGAAGCCCTCCACACTATTCTTGAGCAATGTTGTTTGATTGTTGTATTTTTCAGTTCTACTGTTCTCATTTGTTTTTATTGTTATAGCTTCTAGTTCTTTGTTTACATTTTCTATTTTTCCCATTTCTGTCAAGGAACACATAATTGCTAATTGCAGCATTTATGTGACAGCTTATTTAAAATCCTTGTCTGATCATTTCAATAGATGTTTTATCTCAGTGTTGGTGTATGTTTATTGTCTTTTCTCATTTATTCTGTGATTTCCTGGTTCTTGGTGTCATGAGTATTTTTCCATTGTATTCTAAACATTGTGAGTTATTATATGACTCTGTAACCCATTTAATTTTATTATTACTTTTTAGAAGGAAGTCATCCTATTTGAGGCGTAGTATGAGGACTGGGGGGTTACGTACAGATTTCCATTGGGCCCTACTGACAATACCCCAGCAAAAGTGGGCACTTACATTGTCTCACTGCAGACAGGTCAAGTAGAAGTTCAGCTATCCTACTGGCCCTTCTGACACCTTCCCCCCAAAAGTGGGAGCATTAATATCACTGTGTTGCCTTTTAGTAGGAGTGGAAGTTCATCTCCCCAGTAGATTTCTTGACACAGGGGAGGGGGGAAGTGAAGTGTTTGCTGTCCTTCCTCCCACTTCATTCCTTCTTGTTGATGCCGGGTGTGGGTAGAGGGTCAGCTCCCTGCTGGCCCCACTGACGCCAGGGTGAGAGGAAGAGAACTGACGACTCGCCCTGCTCGTGCCGTCTCGTTCTGTCTTGTTGCCTCAGGGTGGTTCTGGGGATTCAGCACCCCAGTGGGTCTCACTGACACCATGTGTCGGGGGTTAGTGGGGTGCCTACTCCCGCCAACCTGTAACGTCCTATTCTTATTGATGTCCGGGAGAGATGGACGCTAAGTCCCACCATTGGACCCCACGACTGTGTGAGGGCAGCCCAGTGTTAACAAGCCTGTCAGGCACCACCTTTTTTTTTTTTTTTTAATAAGTAAATTTATTTATTTATTTGGCTGTGTTGGGTCTTCATTTCTGTGCAAGGGCTTTCTCTAGTTGCGGCGAGCGGGTGCCACTGTTCATCGTGGTGTGCGGGCCTCTCACTGTTGCGGCCTCTCTTGTTGCGGAGTGCAGGCTCAGTAGCTGTGGCTCACGGGCCCAGCTGCTCCGCGGCATGTGGGATCTTCCCAGACCAGGGCTCGAACCTGTGTCCTCTGCATTGGCAGGCAGATTCTCAACCACTGCGCCACCAGGGAAGCCCAGGCACTACCTTTTAAAGTCTGTTTGCTAATGGAAAGGGGTGGAGGCTCAGCTCACCACTGGACCACACTGAAACAACCCTGGTGGGGAATCAGAGCGCTGCCTCTTCTAGAGGGCAGGAGTGGGGTGGTGTGGAAGATCAAATCCTACCCTGGCCCAACTGAAACGACAGGACATAGGGGATGGGTGCAATATTCCGCTGGCACTTGGCTCGAGTAGTGTGTATATTATTGCCCAAATGGTCTTCTGTCTTTAGCAACCCCTTTCCTCGTACTTTGGCTAGGGGGAACAGGGTTTTGTGGGGTTTTTTGAAGCTTTTTTGTCTGTTGTTCTGTTGGTGGTTATTGATTGGGGGTGCCTGTAATACCCTCTCCAGGATGTATGGGAAGCAACAGGAAACACAGGGGACTCATCACCATGTTATTCCTCAAGTCCCAAAGTCCCTAGTTAAGTCTGCCTTCTCATTTCCACCTTTCAGCGTCTTCCTATGTTTGTTTGTTGTTATGTTCAGGGTTTTAGTTTTAAGTGGGAGAACCTGGGAGAAATGGGCTACTTCATCTTCTTGGAAGCAGAGGTCTGGAGGCCTTTTGATGTTAAAAAGTACTGCTGACTGTAAATTAAAATTTGATGATATACACCTTGCCCTTTAAGAATTATTCTACTAGATGATGTGGCTTCCCAAAGTTGCTACAATTTGATTTTCATACTTCTAAAAGCCAAGTGTTTTGCTGGAGTTGAAATTTAAAGATAAGCAAGAGATGAGGCTAAGATGATCTATGTGGTAACAGATTAAAGTTGGAAACATCAATATACATTCATGTTTAGCTTAATATTGCTTCATATTACCTTAATACACATGGCTATGTAGAGAGATACTTCTAGATATGTGCGTATACATGGGTAATGTACACACATATTATCTCTTTGCTCTGTCAGCTGAGAAGATCTAGAAGCAATGACATCCGAGCAGCAATTAGCACACCCCACACCCAGATCCTGCTGTCTAATACCGTTCTCCACTAAAAAGACCTAGTTATCTTTGAAGAAATAGCTGATTCTAGGACTAGGGCAGTAAATATACAAGATTTATAGACAAGACCATCTTATAGTGTCAGAAAGTAAGGAAGTTCCAAAAAAAAAAATACAGGATGGGGATACCTCAGAGTGGCACAAGAGCCAACTGAAAAGAGTTCACAAAGGTCAGGACTAGAGCAATTTGAGGAATAAAGTAACTAAAGTAGAATTAGATTATAACCCAAAGTATAAAATAAAAATCCATGAGTTCTTCTGATATAAATATATAATTGGATACATAAATGCAGGAGAATAGATAAATCTCCAGTGCAAAGTAATTCCAAATAGCTTATGTAGTACTCCATCTTAAGCATAACTCCCTATTCCTTAGTTGTGGGCTGAGCATATTGACTTCCTTCCAAAAAAGTACAGTATGAAAAAGGGAAGACAGTCATCTTACGATGGAGAAACCTGAAAAACACTACCTCAGCCTGGTGATCCAAGTCGACCTCAGCATTCATAATGCATATTCATACTTTGTACACTTGATGTGATCTGACAAAATAACCCTTCTACTCTGTGGTCTTCCTCCCCAAAACACATAATCCCAATATTATCATGAAAAATGCATCAAACAAATTCTAGTAGTGGGCATCCTACAAAACCCTAACTACTCAAAATTGTCAAGGTCATCCAAGGAAAATCTGAGAAGCTATCAAACCCAAGAGGAGCCTAAGGAAACATGGCAACTAAATGTAATGTGATGTTTTGGATGAAATCCTGGAATAGAAAAAGGACATGAGGTAAAAACTAAGGAACTGGACTAATGTATGGACTATGGTAAATGATAATGTATCAATATTTGTTAATTGATAGTAACAATGTAACATACTAATGTAAGTGGATCATCATAGAGGGAAATGGGTCTAGTGTATATGGAAACACTTTACACTATCTTCTCAATTTTTCTGTGAAATTAAAACACTTCTAAAAAATAAAGTCTATAAAAACGCTGTGTTGTCTTGTTTTATGATTATGTGCCTGTATTTCCTAATGAATATGTCAATTTGCTTTACCTTCCTTGATACTGATATTACAGAAAATACTAAGTAACTCTGAAAGAATTTGTAACTCCAGTTCAACAAGCAATAATTCTTGTATTAACTTTTTGGAAGAACCCACTGAATAAATCAAAGCAAATTGTCTTTAAAGGCTGAATTCCTTTTCAGTGTTTAATCTTTTATATGATTAATGCATACCACAAGCAAGATTCTGTTTCAAAGGGCAGAAAACATTGATTGTAGGCAATGTCTAAAGTACAGTGAAATATTAATGCATGATGCTATAACAACTTTAATGTATTTTATGTTTTCAAAATGATGAATTGTTATTTCAGTCAATAAAGTATTCACTTTTATACATTTCCTACCCATCTTTTCCCAAGACACCCACAAGGAAATGATGCTATCATCTGACATTAGGTTCATCAATTTAAATTGGAGTTTTTGGTAGCTGTGGTTGCCAATGGTACTGGAATGTGTGATACTTTTACAAATCCTCTCCATGGCAAAATCTGATCCTCACAAGGTAAATCACAGTAGGTGCCTAAAGCCAAATGACATATTGCTTTGTAGCTAGATTACCAAGCATTTCACTTAGAGGCACAATAGAATGTAGAAAAGGCCATTTCTCTTTCTGTCTTTTTCTGCTCAAAGGTCACTCACCATCTTACTTTTTATCAGACATTTCAGAAGTTTTCCATAAATTTAGACTATATAATGTCACTTAATGTGAATGTAGCTCAACATTCTGTTTTAGTACAGCTAATCTCACATTATTTTAGTGGTGCTAAATATGTAAATCATCAGCAAATTTTTGTACTTAACTTTTTTTTTTTGGATGTGGACCACTTTTTAAAGTCTTTATTGAATTTGTTACAATATTGCTTCTGTTTTATGTTTTGGTTTCTTGGCTGTGAGGCATGTGGGACCATAGCTCCCCGACTAGGGATTGAACCCACACCCCCTGCATTGGAAGGTGAAGTCTTAACCACTGGACTGCCAGGGAAGTCCCTGTACTTAACTTTTAAAAATAATTAAAATAAGCTATTCAACACATTTTTCCTTAAAAAAAAAAGCAATTCTCCTTAGGCTGGCCCTGGGCACATATGTGATTTGCCATTTTTTCCATGGACTATTTTCTTATCTGTTCTACTGTGTCACATTTGTTCTACCTTCTCAAAAAGAAGCATTTAAAAATTCATCTACGTGTTCATGCATTCATACATTTATTAAATAAATCTATTGAACACCTACAGATGGCACAGAAAAAAAGGCAGAAAACTAATCTGGGTTGCACAGAAAGTAATGAACTCAGTTAAAATTTTTGGTGAAAACAGGTATTACTCAATCTACTGGAAATTACATTTCATTATGGGGACTCACAGACTCGAGGAAAACCAAGACCTAAATAATAATAAAATAATAAAAGCACTAGCCATTTACTGAGTGCCTGCTTGTACCTGACTCTGAAACTCTAAAATCATTACGGATGTTCTGATGATTGTCTGATATAATTGTAATCTCCATTTTACAGATGAAAATAACAAGGTTCAGAGACATTAGGCTACTTGCCTAAAGTGAAGTGGCCCAGAAACTACAGAACTGGAAATTGAACCTTAGACTTCATAATGCCAAAGTCTGTGCTTTTAATCACAATGTGTGTGTGTGTGTGAGAGAGAGAGAGAGAGAGAGAGAAAGAGAGAGAATGTGTTTAATAGAGAACCTCTGAGAAATGGCAAGAAAACTGCCAGGTATCCATAAAACAATAATTTAGGAGCTTCTTACTATACAAGTAATTGTTAATCATATGGCTGAACTAAGGATCTCTCACTTTTGAACTAAGAAACCAAAAGCTTCCAGAAGTTGAGTCTAAATTTTACACTTACATAAGATACTTCATACAGAATGCTCAAGTATAATAACTAAAGAGCTCTGAAAATACTGGAAGCATTCATATAAGTATGATTTCATAATGTGGATAATAGAGGATTTAAGAAATTGGCAGATGCAACTGCAGACTCATTTGTTATCATTTCTGTGAAGGGCAAGATAAATGAATAAAATGAGAAAAATGAAAAAAGAATGGCTAGCAATTTTAGGTAGTTTGCTGAATCTCCATACTAGGAAAGACTAAGCAAAAAAAAAAAAATTCTCGAAATATTATTTTGAAAGCACCTACAAGTGTATATGGTCTTTTTATACCAAATAACTTGGAATTCTGAACTGTCAAATAAGTCTAATCTTCTCTGATGATAAAATTGCTGACTTTATTTGAAACTATGGAATGAAAAATGAGGTAATAATCAGAAATTCTTAAGAAAAGGACTAGAAAAAACAAAATTATAAGAGTTATGTTAAAAAATATTTTGAGGGCCTCCCTGGTGGCGCAGTGGTTGAGAGTCCGCCTGCCGATGCAGGGGATGCGGGTTCGTGCCCCGGTCCGGGAGGATCCCATATGCCGCGGAGCGGCTGGGCCCGTGAGCCATGGCTGCTGAGCCTGCGCGTCCGGAGCCTGTGCTCCACAACGGGAGAGGCCACAGCAGTGAGAGGCCTGCGTACCGCAAAAAAAAAAAAAAAAAAAAAAAAAAAAAAAAAAAAAAATTTTGAAACAAACATAAAATCCCTATTACTGGTACAGAGCTTTTAAAACTTTATTTTGGTTTTAAGTTTTAATAAATATTTATATGTTTACATAATTACTGTCATAAGGAAGACACAATTGTAGGTCAACTTTCTTCATTCTTTCTTTATTAAGCATTATTCTATTTTGCTCCATCATCTTGTAATTATAATATAGTAACTGTGTAACTTTCTACTAAGTGGATATTTCCTAAACTGTTTTCCTATTGTTAACAATTAAAGGTATTTCCAATTTTTTGTTATTACAAATGACATGACAATGAGCATCTTTATATAATAATTTTCTGGATTATAAATTATTTATTGGCATAAGCTTCCAGAATTAGAATTAATGTGTAAAAAGCTATTAACATTTTTATCTTGCTAGACATTGCCAAATTACTTGTCAAAAGATGGAAGCAAATTATATTGTAAAAATCTTTGCCAACGGAAGACATTATATATAATTTTTGATTTTGCTAAATTAATAAGTTGGAAACCTATGTTCCATTTCTTTGAATTCTTTGATAACAGAGTGCTGCTGGAGACTGGGAGGGCAGCCATGTCCGTGAAGGCTCCCCAGAGTTGGAGCGGGGAAGTGGAAAAAGGTCAAAAAAAAATACGAATTGTATTTTCCCTCCATTGTTATCTCTCACTCTCTTCTGCCTCTGTGTAACTTATATCCAGGTAGCTGGAGAAAAATCATGTGGCAGGGCAAATTGGTATTCCAATAAATTAATAATCACCAGCTTCAAATGGATTTTCAAGACTGGAAGTATTGCTCTGACTTACAGTAAGCTCTTTCTAATTCTCCTTAAGGACTATTTTCTTAGAAGCTTTACTTAACCTCCATCCTCTCTACTTCCTTCACTCTGAGCTGGTGAGGTGCTTCATAGCTCATTAAGAACACAGAAGTCAGTAAATAGTCCACTGCCAAATCCATTAATTCATTAGCATTTGCGTTGACCTTTGTATTCCCTTTTACTACAGGAGTGAAAGTTAAAAGGCCATGTGCACTACAGACAACATTTCATTCTCTCTCATCTTCTCAAGTACTTCACAGCCCTGCATCTTCTACAGCCCATCTACTCCTTATGAAGGATTCTTGCCAAAGTTCAACCTCATTCTAGACTAGTAACTCCAACTTAAAATGTTAAAAACTATACGTGTAACATGAAAGCCTCCCTCCTCCCCTAATCCCTGCATATCTTCTTTAGCCAATTCATGTCTGAACTTTTCAAAACTGTTATCTTCATATATTGTTTCCATTTCCTCACGTCCCATTTACTCTATGATTTCCATCCATCTGACTTCTCTCACCGTAATCTCACTGCCCACTGTCCTGAAATTTTACTTATGAAGGTCACCAGCGATCCCCATGTCAGTATAGCCAATGAATAGTTTTTGTCCTATTTCTAGGCTCTTTCCTTCTTTAAAAAAGAAAAAGAATAAGAAACACAAAAACCATTTTTTTCTTCTATGCTTTTACACTCTCATCATCTTCTGTCTTGGTATATTTTACTGGCTTTCTGTGTTTCATCTGATTTCTAACATTCTATTAGTTTCCTTTATCTCCAGTGGAATAAACCAGTATATGAAGGATTATTCTCAACAGGTAGTTCTCATAATAACGGTTCTAGTAGCAGCAGTCAACGCTCTGTGATGCTTATCACGTGCCAGACACTATTCTAAGACACCGTTTAAATTCATATATATAGACACACACACACACACACATATATATGAGGGTTTCCTCACAGGCCTATGAAATAAGCCTATTATTATACCCATGTTACAAATGAGAAAACTGAGGCAATGAGAGGCCAAGGTCACAGGATCAGTACTTGGTGAAGCCCCGCCTGAGTTAATGCTGGAACTTTAGAGTAGACAAGTTCATAATGTCTCACAGATTGGCCTTAAATGTGAGCAACATTTAATTAATGACTTGTGAAGTATCAGAAAATAATGGAACATTTTAAATTGATTGGGAACTACTAAGTCATGTATCAGTAACTAAGAATGACTCTTATTGAATGAAATTATTTTTCATTATTCTTTTGAAAGGAGAATATTCTTGTGTTAGTGTTTCAGTTTTTTTTCATTCACATATTTATTCATTTATTAGACACACATTTCCTACACACCTTCTATGTGCCAGTGTCTGCTGCAAGCCTTGGAAGATTCAGCGGTGAGCAAAAAATTACAAAGTCCTTGCTCTTAAGCAAATGTCCAGTGGTGGAGGAAGACAGAGTAAACATGTAAATAAATTTTGTACAGAGACAGAAATACGACTGGACAATGGGACGGAGAGGCAGTGAGGAGGCAGGTCTCTTTGGTCAAGATAGTAGTGGTGGCGTTTGAACCGAGACCTTAATGATCAGAGGGAAATTGGTCTGGGTAGAAGGATTAGCCAATCTAAAGCCGGGAGAGCAAGAAGTAGAGCTTGTTGCATCTGAGGGACTGAAAAAGACAACTGTGCCTCGAACCCCATGAAGGTCAGGGAAAGATGTAGTAAGTGACCAGAGCCCATGGTCCCTGTGAGCCTGGCTAAGTAGCTGAAAATTTAACCTCTTTACAATAGACAGCCTTTAGAGGTCAGAAGCAGTGCGATAATAGCATCTGATTTGTGCTTTTTGAAAGACTACTTTGACTGCGGAGTGTCCTACAAAAGCAAAACACTTGTGTCTCTATGAAGTGCAGATAGTAAATTTTAAAAAGCCCAATGAGCTCATAAGCAGTTGGTTTACTAAGTGTAATCATTTATCTTAACTAGACTTCATTAACATAAGCTTGGTGACCTTGGGGCCCTGGGACATATTAGATTAGGGAAACCCAACTATTTTCAAATAGTGTGATTTGAAAAATTCTCGAAATTGTTGGGGTTCAGGAAGATTATTTTATTGCTGGGCCTGGATGGGAAGTTTAGAATAAGAAAAGAAAGTATGATGGCTGGCTCCCATCTATTCTCCCTTGCTGTGGGAGAAATATTGATGGGGTGACTACTTTGCTGTTGACCCAATGCTTAAATTTCAGAGCTAGTTCAATCCAGTAAATATTTGCTGAACAACTATTATATGTTAGGCACCTAGCTGAAACTGAGAATATAAAGAGAATAATTAATAATAAAAGCAGGTATTACTAACAAGAGACAGGCACTGTGCTAATGCTTAACATGCACCATCTCAAGTTACATTAATTTACACACTAACCATATGGGGTAGATGCATTTATTATACCATTTTCCGGGTGAGAAATCTAATCCCTTTAAGGATTAAGTTACTTCTCCAAGGTTACACAGCTAGTTAGGGGCATAGGCAGGATTTGAACGCAGGTCTGGTATCAGCACCAATTCTCTTAGCCATTATGCTCTATAAGGACCTTACTTGAGAAGTTCAGGATTATACATATATGGGTACAACCAACCCTAAGACCATCTGGCAAAACTGGCTGCTTGAGAAGTCCTGGATTTATGTAAGATGCTCTTGGAATGGAGAAGATTGTGAAGGAGGGTCCCCAAAACACACTCTCTATACTAAGGGGCAACAGAAGAGAAAAAGAATTAGCCTACAGCAGTATGATATTGAGGACGAAGAAACAGTGTTTTTCTCTTTTGTGAATAGTTATTAAATTATTTCTACTTCAAAATATCAGAAAGAAATCACAGTACTATGGACAGTTTGCAGAGCCACCCTATCTTAGCGTGAATCCTGGCAGGTGTAGAGTTCATAGTATGACCCTGGCACCTAAGTGTAGTTAAGTAAGCTTTCATTTTTCTTTAGCCTTAAAGCAAAGTAGCTTTCTGATAGGTATAATTTAGGAAAGTCTTCAAAGAAAATATTTCAAGTCCACTATCTCAGAGAAAAGCAATTTTGCAAAAGATCTATCAGCAAAAGCAAGGCCAAACACACCAATTATTTAGTGAGACTTATATGGTTATACCATTGCTCATGTTGTTTCTTTATGCATTTACCTGGAAGAAGGCTTTTAATGTTCAACAATTCTCAAAGAGATAAAGACCCACACTGATGTGTCAGAAAGAGCTTTGCCCTGGAATTAGATCAGTTTAGGCTTGGCTACTTACTAGAATTAGGTAACATTCTTAATCTTTCTGAACCTGTTTCCTATCTGCAAATAGGGATAACACTATCTATTACAGAGGGATGTGGTTAAATTAAATGACACATGTAAATGAAATATATCCTTCCAGACTGAGAACATACCTAGTAAATGTTAAGTGATCTGCAAATATTCTGCTTTCTTGAGATGGATGAAACCTGTTATCATGTTCTTAACCAATGGTCTAAATATCAAGACAATATTTAGTTAAAAGTTATATTTGTTCTTTCACTGTCCATCTGCATTTTAACATATTCTAACATATTCTCCTTGATCAATTGTGTCAATATTAGCAACATATGTCATTTAAGCTATTACTGTTCATATGTTTAAAATATTTCAATGCGATATAAGTCATTACTCAAAGGGATGCCTAGCTGGCTTTGTCAAAGATTTACTTTAAGTAAAAATGAAAGACACATTTTTCATTTTCACCAAGTTTTATTGAACAGTGTATTCATTAACTGTATGAACTTTGTGGCCAACCCAATACAGTAGCCAAGACATGGAAACAACCTCAGTGATTTTTGTGGATGAATGGATGAAGAAAATGGGGTGCATACAACCTACTATTATTCAGCCGTGATAAAGAAGGAAATCTGGCTATTTGTGACCACATGGGTGGATTTGGGGGGCATTATGCTAAATGAAATGTCAGACAGAGAAAGATAAATACTTTAGGATCTCATATGTGAAATCTAAAATACTGAACTCACGATAGAAAGAATGGAATGATGGTTGCCAGAGCTGGGGGTTGGAGGTGAGGAAAATGAGTGAAGATGATCAAAAGATAAAAACTTCTAGTTATAAGATAAGTGAGTAATCGTGATGTCATGTACAGCTTGGTCGCTACAGTTAACAATACCGTATTTTACGTTTGAAAGTTGCTAAGAGAGTAGATCTTGAAAGTTCTCATCACAAAAATAAAATTTGTAATTATGTGAATTAAGGTTAACTAAACTTATTGTGGTAGTCATTTCACACTATATATATATATATCAATCATCACATTGTACACCTTGGACAGATACAATATTATATATCAATTCAATCTCAATAAAACTGG
Organism: Mesoplodon mirus; assembly: GCF_964341445.2. Classification (NCBI taxonomy): domain Eukaryota; kingdom Metazoa; phylum Chordata; class Mammalia; order Artiodactyla; family Ziphiidae; genus Mesoplodon; species Mesoplodon mirus. The sequence continues at coordinate 38,282 of NW_028295128.1, read as the reverse complement.
AAAAATCTCATTTATAGTTTAGCATAAATATATCAAATGGGTTTCTTGACAAGATTAATAATAACTATAGATAAAAGGAAATAAGATATTGTTGTTGCTGTTGTTTGCTTTTCCAGAGTGCAAAACACTAAAAAGGGGGGAGGTGAGTATGGGCTTGCAAATGCTGCTTCATGGGCCCTAATGCTATGATACAGACATTTAGTCCAGATCTGAAAGAGAACTTGAGTCATTTCAACAAATCTGCAAAACAGTCATGTTCAAACATGAAGAGATATCAGTAAGTTCTTTTTCACACTGCAAGACATCTGCCTTCAGCTTTCAGCAAAACCTCAGTTTTTGGGTTATGAGGGTAACAGTTCTTAAGCAAGCAGCACAATGCTTCCACCAGTGCTTTCTCCCTATGATGAATAAGTTTTCAGTCTCCCCACCAGTGCTCATCCCTTCTCCCCTTAATGTCTTGGCCAAAATTCAACCATCAGCCCAGAAAACTCCTTCCCAGTTTCACTGACTGTACGTGACCACGTTATTTCAATCACCTTGGCACATTTATATTACCTACTTCCTAAGGTAGGTATTATATATATGAGATTTTAAATAAAAGAATGCCTGTAAAGTACTTGATGCTCAACTCCTAGAACAATATGAATATTCCGTAACTGCTGACCAGCATTATTATTATATCATTTCCATGAAAACTAACCTGTACTTTCTTTCATACACCCATGTTCTTTGTCCCCAACTGGGGTAAAGGAAATAAATGAACATTTATTGATTATCTACAGTGAGAGTATAGAATGCAGTGTAGGCTATAGAATTAGTGGTGTTCAAGACTGAAACTGACCTGGATTTGAATTCCAGACCTCTCACTTACTTAGACTTTACGACGCCTCAGTTCCCTTACTGATAATTAGAGATAATAGACATTTCAGGGACCACGGTAAGGATTAAAAATATTATAATGTTTGGATCCAGAAAGGGCATTCATTACCTCATTTAATGTAAACTCTTAGATAATCTGATTGAGTTTTGAGAATCTGATAACGGCTCTGCATCCTTTTGCTATTTGCTAACTATTCATAGCATTTTGCATATAATTCCAGGGCTTTGCTAATATGAAAATCAATCAAAGGCTTTAGTTGGCACAAAGAACTCAGAGAAATTGTTATGGGGCAAGAATTAGAATTCTTCTTGAAATACAGACTATCATCCTGGAGAAGAAAGAACAACATTTTAATGGGGTCAAATTTGGGTCAAAACTATGCACTTCCATAATGGTGTTTCTACCAGGTCTTGATTTGACTGGGATTGAAATTTCTGACATTACTGTCCCCATCACAGACTTGAAAACCTGGCAGACAATCAAGTGCAACCTACAGTTAAAGGTCGCTCATCTAAAAAAAAAAATGGGTATGTTACTACCATTCTGACAAGAGCATTATGAAGATTAAGAAAAAGCACAAATAAACTCTCCTAACACCTGACAGCCAAGTAATACATCTTTCAGCTCTTTCAATTCTTTTTCCTTCTTACCTGCCTTATTTCCTTCCTTGCTCTGAGTTCTCACTGTGTTTCATGTCCCACAATGCTGAAGTCATTGTAATGCTTTTACTCAGAAACCTCACTTAACATTTAGCATAGTAAATAAGAAAGCCTAAGAAGTGATTGAGGTAAACTGCCATTATTACCTCATTCTGATAACCTGATTTGTCCAGAAATGTAACTATGTGATTCTCCTTTACTTCTAGTTGCTCACCATTCATGGGCACAAATTGAGTGTATATCAGATATATTAAATTCCTGCAAAATTCTCTGTGGTGTGATTTGGGGTTCTATTTGTGTACCACAGCTCTCCTAAAACTAAACTATTATCATTTCTACTCCTCTTCTGTCTGTACATCCTCAAGACATAATTTCTAATTAATAGTTATACTAATTGGCATTATAGTCATTCTTTTTTGCTTTTTCTCTGATTATAAGTATCTTCTGATGCTTAAGTCAATCAAATGGGTTCTCTACATATGAGGAAGTTCAAAGAGGAAAGTAGGAGGAGTAGGGTAAGAAGACATTCACACATAGAATTAGTGGAAGCCTTAGCAGTAACAAAACTAGTGAAATTAGAGCTAATTAATTAGCAGTCAGGAAAATTTCATCATGTGTTGTCATTAACTGGTCAACTAGGGTAACTAGGCTTACAAACAATAGAAAGCAAAGAATGGAAAATCTGTTGTTTCTGCCAGCTTCTCCTGCTTGTTATAAGCGTAATTTTCTCCTAGTTCATGAAACAATAACAGTTTGGTATTAGAATTTAAATGCCATCAATATAAGATATGGAGATATGTGAAGCCTACTACACTTGCTTCGTAAACTAGTAGTATAGCATCATAAATTCCACAGTAGAATGATTTAGTTGAAAGATAAAATTCATGCGGAGTACACTATTTGTCTAAACTTCAAAAGAATCAAAAAGGATTGCTAGGGCTTCCCTGGTGGCGCAGTGGTTGGGAGTCCGCCTGCCGATGCAGGGGGCACGGGTTCGTGCCCCGGTCTGGGAGGATCCCACATGCCGTGGAGCGGCTGGGCCCGTGAGCCATGGCCGTTGGGCCTGCGCGTCCGGAGCCTGTGCTCTGCGGCGGGAGAGGCCACAGCAGTGAGAGGCCCGCGTACCGCAAAAAAAAAAAAAAAAAAAAAAAAAAAAAAAAAAGGATTGCTATATCTTGGCACACTCTTCTTTGTAGAATATGTTAGAGCCGGCCTTTTCTTGATTAAGAGCTACTGTTCTGTAGAGAACACTTTTTTCATATTCATAATCATCAGGCAAATCAAGGATCTGACTTCCTTAGAATCAGTAAGTGTTTTTTTCCTCACTTCTTAACAAAGAACAGAACAGCTGATAAGAAAACTAAAATACCTCTTTTTATTGATGTATAAATGATTTACGATATTATATTAGTTTCAGGTGTACAACATAGTGATTCAATATTTTTATAGATTATACTACATTTAATTATTATAAAATGATGGCTATATTTCCCTGTGCTGAACAATAAAATCCCTCTTTTGTTAAAAAAAATAGCAAATGATGGAATGTTAGAAAATTAATTTATTTCCCATGAATAATGATCAATAACTATGGGACACTGGCCCATGTAAATTAAGAGGCTTCTTTTTCCATGTGATTCTGAATACAAAATGTATCCATATTCAGGAATCGTTTTCAAAGTGAATTTTTTTTAGTACCTTAATAATCATAATGGGTAGCAAGATCAATTTGTTTTAACACTTATGTAGATAAGTGTTGAATATAAAATGATAAAACGTAGGGTCTTTTCACTTTTTAATTTTAACTCTGTATATGAGACAAAGAAAACGAACTGCTTTCTATCATACTGTAGTTTTTGCTCAACTACTACGACCAAAATCCTTGAAAGAGAGAATTACCTGTTTGTGTCCTTTCAGAACAACCCCCTTGCATACCAAGGCCATAAAAAAACAATAGCCTTGGGCTTCCCTGGTGGCACAGTGGTTGACAGTCCGCCTGCCGATGCAGGGGACACGGGTTCGTGCCCCGGTCCGGGAAGATCCCACATGCCGCGGAGCGGCTGGGCCGCTGAGCCTGCGCGTCCGGAGCCTGTGCTCCACAACGGGAGAGGCCACAACAGTGAGAGGCCCGCGTACCACAAAAAAAACAACAACAACAACAACAACAAAAAAAAACAATAGCCTTGAGAGACCATTCAAGGAAATCATTGTTATTGATTCATCCCTCAAATAGGACCCAATTGAGCAACAAAATGATGCTGAAGTTTATCGTTTCTTCTCAGTGAATTTATAACTCTGGAAGATTTAAATGTCTTTTCCTAGATGACAGAGGTGGCCTCTATACACATACACAACGGACACATACACACAAATAACATCCTCATATCCATTTTACATCTGTAATTCCACTCTGAATTCTCCCTGCCATTAACCAACTCAAATGCCACATTATTCAACTCCTTTCCCTTGCTGGTTGGATTGGGTTCAGGAAACAGGGAGTAATTTTAATGTCCTCTTTAGTAAACCTACACCCTATTCATGAACTAAGAGGAAGTAGTTTTGGTTTCTATTTTCTGATATCTTGAGCCTTTCGTATGGTTGCATCTCTCCAACTATACAGCTTGCAGAATTAGTATTATGACTAGAGATGCAGAAAAGTTTTGATGCCTAAAAATGTCTTCTCATCTACTAACTGATGGTTGGCACTCAACTCTCATCCCTTTATCTCGGAATCTCATCCCTTTAGCTTAAATCTTTTTTTCCCATTAAAATTCAAATACTGGTTGTGCTTTAAGATCGTAGTCATTTTTACCTCAGCCTGAATGATCCAAAAGCAAGTTTTGATGATGTGCAAGAGGGAAGAGAACTTGAGGGTATAAGTGTTCTGCAGAGGGTATCAGGGAATAGAGAAGACAGAGCAATAAATAGACTCACAGGGGAAACTCAGAAAGTGGAGCTTGATGAAACAAGCAAACATCACGGTTTTGCTAAGGTCTATTCTAATTAGTTGTTATTCGTGTGTAAAAGTTTGCCTAAAAAGCAGAACCTATGAGTGATTTGTGCCCCTGCATATTACGGATGTATAATATAATTCAAACAGTGCAAGGAACACACAGATTACCACATGGCCTCAGCCATGCTCCATTTTGTAGTCTGCCCACTTTGAGCATCAGAAAATGGACTGTAGAAATCTGGTTCATCTTATTTTAAACTTCTCATTCCCCAAATTTGAAATAGTATTTATTTAAAAACTAGGCTCTTTATAAAGATCGCAAAAACACTATAAAGTATTCATTGAAAAGAACCTAACATTTACTACTGTAGTACATTATGTACAATTTATTGACTATTTCTACTGAATATACATTTATGTATTACATAATCTAACATTTATATTAAGTATAACTATAATATGATTCTTGTGTCAACCTTGACAAAGCTGGTGAAATCCTCTGCTACAAAAATATGTCTCTGCCTTCTATTTTTGTTTCAGTATTAGCTTCCACATTTGCCAGCAAGATACTTTTCATCCTACTAAACTAATAGGCCACTTAGTTGAATACTGGATAAAATACAAATTGCAGAGAATTCTCCATTTTTGTTTATAATTTTAAAAATTTCAACTAAAAGTGCAAAGCTTTTATCAATTTCTGTAGCTTGCTCTCTTCCTAAACCTACTTGCTTCTTCCATCAATATTTAAGTTTCTGGTTTTAAATCACTGTGACTCTCCTTTAATGTGTTCTCTGTTAAAGGCTTTCTCTCCCTTTAGAATTGTTAGTAGGAGAAGTGGTATTTTTGTGGGAAGAAAACTGCATCTTCTCTACTACTCAGCTGTCAGGACTATAGAGCTACATCCTCAGTTGTATAATCAAAAACCTGGCCTGGCATCAACTAGTGAGATTAAAAACCACTTTTTCAAATTCCTTGCAATTAAAATATTTACATCAACTTCTCTTGGTTTTAACAATAGCATATAGAACCCAGTGTGGGTGTGGCTCATGATTCTGCTTCTCTGACTCATGATCTCAGACTTCTTGCTTCCAACTTCCTAATGAATGTGCCCTTTAGCAATTGCTGGGGGCCAGGTTTGTTTACTGCTACTCCTTTCCAACAGTTCAAGGCCATGAGGCATCTCTTGAATGTATTTCTTTGCTACAAAGTATTTCTCTCCCCTGCCCTCACCCCACTCTCAGGTTCTGTTGCTTATTTAAGATTTGCATCTGTAAAGAGTCCTTTGGGTTTGTTTCCTTGGTGGACTGGCTGTCTTCCAAGATTTTGTTGTTAATATCGTCTGACATTTTAAAGATGACCTTTCGGTGTTGTTATAAAACTTCTCAAGGAAAGGAAAACAGAACTGCTCATCTAACCCTCTTCTAAAGACTATGCAAAAAAGCCAGTTGTTTTAAAACATTATGGCTGGTGATATAAATGCCTGCAGCATATTATATCTACACCTGCATGTTTTTAACTTCCAGAAACTAAAAATCACCTCTGCAACATGCAATCAGCCGTGAAGAAAGAAAGAAACAAAAACCCAGTATTGAAAATCTTCTGCCTGATACTTGAATGTATTGGCGAACAAGCCTGCTACTTCTAGTATTTACATAAAGACAGTAGTCAAATAACCAATGCAGTCAAACAAACAATTCTTCTGTGAGAAAAAAGAATGATGCTACTTAAGAGTTGATGGACATGAACTTTAGGAATTTTAGAGCTGAAAATAATCTTGGAGGCCTCCTTTTAGAGATGAGGAATATGAGGTCTATGGTGGTTAAGTGAATTGTCCAAGCCAGAGATGGGACTAGGGTCAAAGTTGAGGTCTTCTGCCAGGATGTTGAGCTTACTCTTTGAACTTGCTGGGTGTTTACATATTGCATCAACAGAGCCCAAATGTACTGGATTTTCTTCCATTTACTAATAGAAGGAAGTTAGTGCCTTTACAGGTATTGTTGTATAAAATCAGCCCATTCAGCCAAAAATTAGTCAATCTAGGAGTCCCAAACAGACAATGCTTTGCAGGCTTTTTCTTTTCTTTTCTTTTCTTTTTTTTTCCACTGGAAATGGGAATTAGATAGATAATGCATGTTTGTGTGTATGTATGTATACATATATATATATATATATATATATACACTTATATCTTGTTCAAATTTAAAAGAATACAATTTTTATAGTCTACTTATGTATGACATAAAAATAGAACATCGTTAATCAAATACATTTGCAGTATTTATTTTTGTAAGTAACTTCCTTTCTTTATATATCTATACAGTTTTAAAGATAATGGGACGACACAGAAATATTATTCATTTTCAAGCTAACACTGATAAATAATGTTTTGTAAGTGCCCTAAATTATGTAAAGACTAAAAGTTCCATTGTTCTATCTATCCTATGGAAAGTGGTTGATGTTTAGCTATGAAATAATGTATCAATCTCAGGAAACAATTCTTAGGTTAAAAAGCTCATTTTCCCTATGATGTCCTTTCACAAAGATTTAATTCAAAGAATTTGCCTTTGTAAGATCTCCATCACTTTTCACCATTGTTCCCATGCATGTTCCTGTTAAGAGTGCCTGATTCTGTTGCTAAGCAACCTTGCAGTCTTGTTGGGTCATGATGGTGAACTAATAATTATTTAAAATGTGTGTTTGGATAGGGTCTTTTAAAGAATATCGTGATACTTTTGTGTAAGAGGCTGGGTAAGAGGGTTCTTCATTTCAACTTACAGTTGTACAGGAATATAAGTGATAGAATGATGTTTTCCAGAAGAGGTGGAAGAATGCCAAGAGTACACTAAAAAGCACTAGCTCTTACTTCCTCCTGTTATGCTTTTTTTCTAGAAAAGGGTAAAAGTCAGTCAGGTGACGTCAAGAAATTTAGCAAAGGATTTCAAAGAAATAAGAGGAACATCAATATTCCTTTTATTGACTAGATTAAATTATTGTTTTTCCTTCTCATCCCAAATTCTTAAGAAAAATTGTCAAGCCATATTATGTTGAAAAATAAGTCCCATGTAAGCGAGACATGGGTATTTGAATTTTATCAGGCTTCCAGATAAAACTAAATTGTTGATTAAATCCTCTCCATCCTGCTTGCTCTTGTCCCAGACATCCCTCTCCAGTTCAGGAATATCCTCCTTTAAATAGCTTATTTAACCATACGGGACTGATGCCAGTAGCCTTAATATTTTCTGTACGGTATACTGGGATATATAAGGGGACTACCATCATATCTCTAGCATGTAGTGAGAGTTGGTAAATAGCATTCCCAGTGTGTATCTGGAAAAACAAAAAGGTTGTTCCTTTAAACAATCTTTTTTGGTGATAAAGCAGAGAATCAAAGGTATTTCATTACTAAAGAATCAGAGAATGTCCTAACTCTAAGAGAAGAGCACTTCTAACGTCATCTCAATATCCATCCAATCCAGAAGCAGAGCTGATGGTGCCACCAAGAGACAGAGTCTCCTTGTGGTGACACCACCTTCAAAAGTTTTGGAAGGTACCCCCAAACATCACCCGTTTTCTTTACACCCTTGCTTGTCTCTAGTATTTAAAGCTACATCTGATACTTATTGATTCTATTTATATTTTGAGGGTGATCCCTTCTTAGGGATATCATCTCATATGCAAAGTTAAAAGTATTGATCATTTTTCTCTCCTAAACTTAAACTATTATAATTTATGTTTAAGGCAGCCACGTTTAATAGCTTTATGACTTGGGGCCATAAAGGTGAGTGTTTCAATCTTGGTTCACTGTTCTGTAGGTGGTATATGGCCACTCCAGGAATCAGTTTTCTTACTTATAAAATAGGGTTTGCAGTGCTTTCTTCACAGATAAACGATTCAATTTGATATGCTAACATAGTGTCTACCATATAGTGTACATTAAATGTGAGCCCTCTTTCCTATCTCCACTGGGTGTGGCCAACTTCTAGTTTTCTAGGAGTTACTAGAAAATTTCACACCTTCTAGGAATATATGGCTTCTGATCATATTCCCTTACCATCTTCATTTTACTAAACTAAAGGCTCTTAATTTTTTTGTAATTCCCACATTCTTATTTCCTATCTCAGTTACTTTTCTGTTAATTTTATAGAATTCAGTTTATTTTAGCAGGCATTAACTGAGGTAAGGGGAATTACAGTAGGTCCTATGGTTACAAATGTAAACAGGATCCCTGTTCTCAGGTACCTTACAGTCTAGTGTCAAGAGTAGTAAACAGACAAAAAATTGCAATTTGACCCGATAAATTCTGTGATATTGGTAAGCCTGTGACAACACAAGTGAAAGACCTAAATCAGATTAGGGAGGATGGGAAATTAAAGGTAAAGGAGCTGGTCGTACTTGTAGGCTTTTCTCTAGAGTTGGCAAACATCTGTACCTGTGTTCAAGGTTTAGATTGACCAAGACAGCCTTAACATTCCTTTCAGCTTAATAAAACTTTAGACAGGTTTCTTCCTGACTTATAGGCCCTTGACCTCCCCTTATTGAGAACATTTACTCTAAAAAACATGCAAATTCTTTTTTCACCCCTTTGGCACGTAAATCTTCTTCTAGTAATCTTGCCAGATTTACAACCCAGGAATGTCTTTCTCACGGACATGGGAGCCATTTTTCGAAATGTAATCATCAAGAAAGATAGCACCGCATTCTCTGTGGGAAGGCAAGAGTCTAACTTCAATAAGTGCTGATTAGCAAACACAGATGGCCTAATCACATTAACCAGTCTCCTCCTAATGTCCTCCAGTACCAGTCCACTAGCTCACTCCAGAATTGATAAACTGTCCCACCTTTTGTTTCAGCAGAGTTTAGTCCAATCTCTCTCTCCAACTGCAATCGTTTTCAATCAACTTTCCCTTGCCTGTTTAAGTCTGTCCTTGGACAGGATGCATCCAGGTTGTGTACAAGGGGAAAAAACGGATTTTTGCCCAATAATCTACTCACTGATGCCTGGCACTTGGTCAACTTTTGCAATTGCTGATTAAAATAAGTCCATCATGTCAATGTCTAGGGGGAAATGTTTTCAATGGCTCTAAACACTTTGAGCAGTGATAAATGAAATCTCTGAGTTCACCATCTTCTAACTGGAACTAGAATTAGTTTCCCAAAAATATATTTCTTTACACTTATGCACAAAATGAGTCTCTGCCTCAAAGAGACTCTGAGCAGGCTCAAGTATCCACTCGTCCTAATAGCTTTATACTCATTCTTTTGGTATTTCAATTATCTCAAGTGTTCAGAATCATGAATAAAGTTGGGAGCAATTCGTGAGGATGTTAATCAAGTATAAATTACTCAACAAGGGCTCCCCTTATTATACTCTCCATGAAGCTCTCTAGAGGATCAGCTCAGGTACTGGCCTCAGGCACAGTCTAGATTGAGAGAGGATTTCAAATAATTGATGGTTTTAGCCAAAATTTTGAATTCTAAAAATGGATGGAAATTTGGAAATTCTAAATCAATCATAGCAAATTACAAATTATCATCAAGAAAGACTACATAATAAAAATTTCTAAAGGTTACTGTAGAAATTAAGCTTAAATTCAAATTTAATTCTAAGGTAAATAAAAATATGTATTCCATTTTCTTTTTTCATTATAAAATTTATAAAACCAGAATTTTCCTTCTAATGTGCACATTTGGTGTACTTGCTTTTTATTTCCAAAAAAAGTTTCCCTAACTTAAGGACATATACAACATACGGTACCTTAGAATTAAGGAAATATGGGAGAATGATTTTGATTACCTCCTCATGCTACATGAAAATTCATTACTTCAAACTTTCTTGAACAGTTTTTTTAAAAGATGCCAGTTACCTAACTCATACAAACACCCATATACATATGTACATCTTTCTTGTTGGGGAACAGACTTATATTAGTGTAAATAAGTGGTCATTAAAGTTAATGTGTTCCTTTTATATAGTTATAATTTAAGATATAGTAGAAATTCGTTTGAATATGATATATACCTTTTTAAAATATATTAGAGACTTATAGAACCACCTCACAGTGACTATATTTGTCCATTATGAGGTTTAGAATATACTTTACTACTTAAATGAGTTGAGTATGATATTTTATCATTATACCTTTGCTTTTATCATATATTGTGGATGTAGAGTCTTTGGTCAGAAACATACCCTCTATATTATAAAAACATCATTATAGAAAAATGTAGTATTCTTTTAATATATAATTTAACATGAAACTAGGACAGATTTTCAGCAAAAGAAGGGAGCTGCATATAGTTGGCTTTTACTGGCAGGCCTCTTTCTGCCCAGTAATTGCCCAGTCTTTACATACATGTTACAGTTAGTTCAGTGCTTTTAAGGAAATCCAGCTTTCTTTGCTCTCTGATCTTTTCTTCTCACAAAATACTTAGCAAACACATAGCTATTAGCTCCATAGGAACTGGTTGTATACATCAGTATTTTTCACAAGCCCACTTAACCAAGGTACCAAGTAATTTGACTAGAATCCAAACCAAATCAGTTGAAGAGCTAAGTGTGCAAAAAATCCTGTAACACACTAGATTCCAATGAGCCACAGTTTTATTAACACTGCATCACTTAGCAAACTCAGATGGGGTCTTTGGGTCTTTATGTTGAGTTTCTTTAACTGGCAAATGCTTAAGAGCACACTTTATTTATTTATTGATTGATTTATTAAAGAATCATCTTTTGGGCTTCCCTGGTGGCGCAGTGGTTGAGAGTCCGCCTGCCGATGCAGGGGACACGGGTTCGTGCCCCGGTCTGGGAGGATCCCACATGCCGCAGAGCGGCTGGGCCCGTGAGCCATGGCCGTTGAGCCTGCGCGTCCGGAGCCTGTGCTCCGCAACGGGAGAGGCCACAACAGTGAGAGGCCCGCATACCGCAAAAAAAAAAAAAAAAAAAAAAAAAAAAAGAATCATCTTTTTTTAAAATTTATTTATTTTTGGCTGTGTTGGATCTTCGTTGCTTGCTGCACGTGGACTTTCTCTAGTTGCGGGGAGTGGGGGCTACTCTTCGTTGTGGTGCGCGGGCTTCTCATTGCGGTGCCTCTCTTGTTGCAGAGCACGGGCTCTATGCACGTGGGCATCAGTAGTTGTGGCGCATGGGCTTAGTTGCTCCACGGCATGTGGGATCCTCCCGGACCAGGGCTCGAACCTGTGTCCCCTGCATTGACAGGTGGATTCTTAACCACTGCGCCACCAGGGAAGTCCCTAAGAGCCCACTTTAAATGCAGTTACACAATGACATCATGATAAGAAATGCTATAGGAATATAGGCATAGAAAAAAAATTATCATCACTCACATATGCCCTGAGCATTTTCTGCTGGAGAATCTGAACTTCATAATGAGGGTACTAATATATTACCTGCTTCTGAATGTAAGTTCTTATCACTTGAGAAATATCATTAAACGTTATATCTCTGCAGCTTAATCCTTCTTAACCTGAAATATACCTTTAGAAATAATATTTTAACAGTTTGAGAAAATTCAGCTATTACATAGCTATTTACCTAAATATTTACGTGAGATAATTATGAAAGCATTCTATTAATAATTTTTTGAAGACATTGTAATAACAATTTAGTCTTAGAATTTTAGAAAAAAAAATAAACCAATAAAGGTACTTCTTCTGGTTCAAACTGTACAAATGAAAATTCTGAAGCTAAGTAAATTGGGCAAAGTATGTTGCTGTTTCATAAGTTAATGAAAGTAAATTTATTTATTAAATTTTTATTTATTTATATTTTCATGGGTTTATAACACATAAGGTTCATGTGTATAATATTATATTTTGACATTTATATAAACTACAGTGTGCTCACCACCAAAAGGTTGTCAACTGTTATCATATTGTTGACCCCCTTTACCCATCTTGCCCTCCCTCCACCCCCTTCTCCTCTGCTAACCACTACTCTGTTCTCTGTATCTACTTGTTTCAGTTTGGTTTCTTCATTCATTTTGTTTTGCTTGTTTTTATATGCCACATATGAGTTAAATCATATGGTATTGGTCTTTCTCCATCTGGTTTATTTCACTTAACGTAATACCCACATGGTCCATCCATGTTGTCCCAAGTGCCAAGATTTCATCTTTTTATGGCTATTATTCCATTGTAAGTGTGTGTGTATCTTCTTTATCCATTCATCCATCAGTGGACACTTAGGTTGTCTCCATATCTTGTCTATTCTAAATAATGCTGTGATGAACACAGGGGTGCATATATCTTTTCAGATTAGTGTTTTTGTATTCCTTGGATAAACACCCACAAGCGGAATAGCTACATCACATGATAGTTCTATTCTTAATTTTTTGAGGAATCTCCATGTGATTTACCATAGTGGCTGCACTAATTTACATTCCCACCAAAAGTGCACAAGGGTTCCCTTTTCTTCACTTCCTCTCCAGCACTTATTTCTTGTCTTTTTGATAATAGCCATTCTAATGGGTGTGAAGTGATATCTCCCTGTGGTTTTGATTTACATTTCCCTGATAATTAGTGATGTTGAACATTTTTCACATGCTTGTTGGCCATCTATATACCTTCTTTGGAAAAATATCTATTCAGTTTCTCTGCTCATTTTTTAATTGGATTGTTAGCTTTTTTGTTGTTGAGTTGCATGAATTCTTTATCTATTTTGGATATTAGATACATGATTTGCAAATATCTTCTCCCATTTGGTAGGTTTTCATTTTGTTGATGTTTCCTTTGTTGTACAGAAGCGTTTTAGTTTGATAATAGTCCCATTTGTTTCGTTATGCTTTTGTCTCCTTGCCTGAGGAGGCATATGCAGAAAGATATTGCTAAAACCAAAGTCAAAGCGAATACTGCCTATGTTTTCTTCCAGGAGTTTTATTGTTTCAGATCTTACATTGGAGTCTCTAATCCATTTTGAGTTGATATCTATGTATGGTATAAGATAGTGGTCTAATCTCATTCTTTTGCACGTGGCTATCCAGAAAAACTAAATTTAGATGCTCTCCATCCTTTCATCAAATTTTAAACCCATTCAGATTAATCTGCAAAACTTTATCAAGAGGTTTGAAGGTAGAGAACTTTTTACTCTCTAGCTGATTTTTAAGAGTGATTAGGGCAGATTTAGATATCAAATTACTGCAAAAAACGTTCTGGCTAGTCCATGTCGGTCACTTTCCTAAATTTCAAGGTTATTGATTTCTCAACTTATCTTATGACTTTAAATTTGAAAGCCTCAAATTAGCAACAAGTTTTCATAGGATTCAAAGCAGTAGGGGTTTTACAGAATGATTCTGTTAAATTAATCTTTTCCTCATTTGAAACATGCATGATTAAGATACATATTAATTTATTCAGAAAAGTCATACATTTTTTCAATGGAAAAACTCTTCCCTTCTGTGCTCCCTAGGGCTATTTGTGTGCAAAATTTAACAAATATTGGTTCAACTCTTTTTTTTTCTGATTCAAAACTTCACCATGAGTGAGGATTAGTTGGATGGCTAACGAGACAGTAATCTCCTCAAACATCTTTTAACCCACTTACCCAGAAGACTGAATTCTTCTTTAAGAATCTGAGGTTTAATTTTGTGGTCAAATGTTTAGAAATGGAAATCGAACTCAAAGTTCCACTTGACTTATAACGTGACTTCTGTTCTCAGCAGATGGTTAAAAAGGTTAGTTCTACCAGTGGCTTCAGAAAACATACAAAAGGTGTTAGCAGAACCATGATATTTACGGTACATATTTGATTGTTTCAAGAACTGAGCGAACAGGTAGTACTTGTAAGGGCGATCAGGTGCCAGTTTCAATGGTCAGGCCTGAACCGCAGGGGTTTCCCACTCCGCCCGCTGCTTGTTAATTCTGGCTTCACTCATTATGCCTCCTGATGCTGCCACACAGCTCCTTACTTTGAGGTAACAGGTGATCTGACTATGCTTTTTTGTTTGTTTGTTTCTCTAACGTTACACAGAAAGCTAGAGTCAAAAATGTGTGTGTAGTCTGAGAATGATACTTTGGATATATTGCTATTTATGATAAGCCCAGACTTACATGTTTACCTCGAACTGGAAAAAAATTGCTAACTAGAATATCCCCCGTAAAAGTAATTACTGACAATGTCTTCCTCCTTAACCACATGGACCTATATCAAGGCTGCTTATCTGTGCAAGATACCAAAGTTGTTACCACAGGACTATGCTATCAGAAGCAGATTTTCTGCCAGTGGGCTGGGCCAGCTTTTGCAAACTACAGGAAACCTGGGTTCATAAAATAACCTACGGGACACTCCTGGTCTAAACTCAAACAGAATGGGCTTAATACATAAATCCTTGCAGGAAGTTTGGACACTGAAATGATCTCTCACTGAGGATGGTGATTCAGCTTAACAAATGAGGCAATGAGACTGATGGAATACGCCCTTTCCAAGGAAGAAGTTACAATGATTTCCGTTGATACTATCAGTATTTCCACAGTCCTGTTTCCAGGAGGTTATATATAGTATCACAGAAGAACCCTGAGAACAGATAATCAAGCCTTCATTATAAAGAATCAGAGAAATATATTAAATGTCTCTTAACAAGGAGAATTGAACTTTTTTACTTATAATAACCATTATTATCATTATAGAATTATTATATTGTTCTTAATATTTTATTATTAAATAAATATTATCTGCATGGAAGGCAGATTGGCATCACATACGTGTTACGGCACTGAAAACTAATCAATACACACACACAAAATAATGTGCTAAGGCTACACTAGGGAGTCTCACTTCTGATCTCAAGGTTATGCCAGTTTATCCCAAGTTCTCAACAAAACTCTGTATCAAACTTATTGTATCTTATCCCTCACTGTATCAGAACTGTTTCAAAAGGGATCTTGTTAGTCATTTTCCTTAAAAAAAAAAAAAAGAGAAATCCAAGTCATGCCTTTTCTATGAAATCTTTGGAGGTTGCTATGACAATGTTATTTGTAGCTCAGCCCACAATTCATATTCTTCAGCTTTTACCCAAAGTAACCTGGTTCTGCTTGCTAGGTATCATCTTCTAAGTCTCCAAGAGATATTGCCAAAGTTTTCTCCAGAGACTGGGATTGGAAAAATGACGGCATTATTAAATGCTGCACTTTACAAAAATCATTTCTATTTTGAGCACCCTAACGTAGTTATCTTCATTTTGATTAATCCTTTTTTTTAAACAAGGATGTACATTTTTACATGGTTGCAATTACAGCAAACACAGGGTTTTGTGTTATTCCTTCACTATTTCCAATAACGAAAGCATTTTTCATATATTACAATTGGGGGATTATTTTAATGTTAAAGAATATATGATATTTAATGGATACAATCTATATTTAATTTAATCAGATTCCTATTACTAGCCATTTGTCTTCATTTTTTCCTTATTACAGATAGATTCACAAATAACATTATTATGAATATTTTTTTCCTCTACAGAGTTGTTTCTTTGAATGAGACAGGGGTGATGGTTGTTTGGCTTGTATCGACAGTATTTATAAAAGTGTAAATCTGAATGTGTTTAGGTGAGGCAAGTACAGTAACCTGTATTCCTATTGCCTTCCCCCCCCAGGCCAACATGGCACATTTAGATTACTTGCTTGACCCTGAAAGCATGTGAATTTTTGACTCCTGGATTACTGGGTCAAAGGCGTAAGTATCTTTATGACTTTCAATAACAATGATCATTTAACTCTTCTAAACCAGTTATACATGTATTTCAATGTCACCAACTTTCATTTATTTGAGTACTTTCCAAACCTTAGGTGCTGTATACGCATTGGGGACACCATGATGAAGACAATGAACAGGGAGTTACAATGCAGTCTGAATTAATAGAACTTAGAATAGGGTACTAAGGGAACCCATAAGAGGGGCAGAAACAAGTCTTCTCCAAATCGGGTCATTACATGGGGAAGTGGTGGCAAGTAGAAGAACGGAGGAAGGAGAGAACTCCAGGCAAAGAGAGCACCACATGCAATGGCCTGGAAAACATAAGGCAAGCATATTTTAAGTATTATGAGAATGTAGAGGGTGAGGTTAGTGTTGAAAGACATGAATATATATGAAAAGGCATATATATATATGATTTTGTAACATAGTCATCATTAGGTATCACTTAATAATTTTTTGTCAAATTTATTAACTATACAAACATGTTATACATGGAAAGTAGATTTAATATGCATCACATCTAAGAAAATCCAATTCCTGACATAATCAGCAGAATGAAAAGTGACAGAGATTAGAAAACTCCCCAGCACTTGAGAGAAGAGAGGTTTGTGCAGTTTGATGGCAGCACAGGCCCATGTGTAGGAGAAGGGGAGGTGATGGAGCAGCAGGGATAGGTTAGAACAGTTGGAGTGCCTGGAGGGCCAGGCCAAGGAGTTCACTTTGTATTAACTCAATGGTCAATGAAATTACATAGCAATTTTAGAGGAAACAAAATTATAATTAAAACTGTAGAGGAAACACTAATTCCTTTCACTAAAGCAAAATTCAGAACATCCTGGTGTCAGCACTGGAAAACAATCTCCAGGTAATTGAAGCAGGAAAACCACATCCATTTAGGCGTTCTCTCATTTTCATTATGACTGCTACCACCATAGCAGCCTCTAGGCTTCCATTCTAACACTTTTGTCCAGGTATGGAGCAATCAAAAACATCTCGCTTTGTTTCACTTTAGTACAAATGATATAGAAAAGACATCAAAAGAATTTATTAAGTGATAAGAGAGAATAACTGGGAAACAGAGTGTGTATGAAATATATAAACAGTCTAGTTTACAAAGAACTACTTTATTCTTTAGAGAACATTGTTAGCCCATAGTCCATGTTATTCTACATTGGACACCAAGTATCTCTTAAACCTATGAAATAATATGTAAGACATTATGTGCATTTATATAGTCTTTGTATAAAGGATGTCATGGAAGAGGACCTCTACCAATAGATAGAAAAGAAATTCTTGCAATTGTCTGTTATGCAAGCCAAAAGCAGATGGGGTAATTTGCCAGAAATAATACTATAAGGGATATAAGTAATTTGGTCCAAGTACACCGCTCTCTGGGTTGCATTATTCAAGAGTAAATTTTAGAACGTCTGGAAGCAGAGGTCTTACCCAGTGTTCGAGACATATGAGGTCTCTGAGAATTTCTCTGAAGTCACACTGAACATCTTGTGTACATGTATGTGTGTGTGTATATCTCCTGGGAAGTCTTTAAAAGGCTCATAAGTTCTTTTATGGCACTTCTTCATTTCACTTCTGTGCTGGGCCTCCCCATTTATGAAAGCAGAAGTTTCAGCCTCGGAGACTTTGGGCACAAGTCAGCAGGTGGTGACAGCTTTCTCTTCCAACACTGCATCTTTTAAGCATTCTTAAGAAAGCAAGCAGCCATCAGTTATGAACATCATTCAGGTGACGTTCTGTATGTATGAACTGTATTTGAGATTAAAAGACGGGGAAGAGATGGGAAGTGAGTAGACATGAGACTATTATAGGGCTCAGGAGAAAAGTGGCAGAATCTAATTACGATGGGATGAGTGGGAATACAGAAATGAGGATGGGCAGAGGATGCACATCTTGGTATTTGGTATATGCCGCAGGGTTTTTTTCACCAAGTTGTCATTCTGTGTTTGGAAAACAAAATTGGGGGAAAAATGAAATCAAAGAGTAAGTCAGTGCTTGGCATATAATAGGAATGTAATAAATTTTGGAAAGACTCACACTACCATGGTGAAACTTTTAGTATTAAACATATATTTAGTATTAAACATATATTCATTTGCAGAACAGACAGTAGTTGGACTTTTATATTACTAATGCTTACAATACTTCAACTTCTGGTCATCTTATACAAGTTCATTAGACCACTGATCGTTGTTGCAGTAGAGTTCTGAAAGTTTAATTTTGAGACGTGAATGAGAAATGAGGTCATGGCATAGATGCAGACAGGCAATGAAACTATAAAATTGGTAAGCTTGGTCTATGAGAACCTATATGAGCAAAGAATCTGAAAAAGAATAGATATATGTATATGTATAACTGAATCACTTTGCTGTACACCTAAAACTAACACACTGTAAATCAACTATACTTCAATAAAATTAATTTATTTTAATTAATTAATTAAAATTAAAAAATGGTAAGCTTGGTGAACTGTAGTTGACCTCGTTCAGGAAAGTAGAAGTGGGCACTGGTTCTGGAGGATACAGGAGTGGTTTGCATAGAGAGAGGGCCAACTTTACTTCCTAACAGTAAGTTAAAATTAGGGGAATGCAGAGATCATACAATAATAATCAGAAAGTGGCAGAAATGTAAGAAGCAGGCTGGCTCTTCTTATACTAGAGAAAGAGAAAGGTAAATTTGTGGTGGAGATGGTAGGGGAATCATTTAAAACAATCCAGATTTCAATTGAAGTGAAGAGGTCAGAAAATATTAACGATAAATAAAGCTTAGTTTATTCATTAGGAACATGGAAGTTAGAGTTAGTAAAAACCAGTCTCAAAATGATAATTCTCTAATTTGATAATTCTGAACTAATCAGAAAAAAATATGAACTATAGTGCACATTAAGTCAATGTTGAGGAAAACGATGTATTTATTTGAGTACAATTCAGTTGTTATTTTACAATGCTTTAACAAAAGTACACGTTAAATACATCGAATTTTATATATACTGTAAGTATACTTTTTAGCATAGAAAATTACAAAATTATCTAATCACTTAAAAGAAAATAGCATTATCCTTCTCACAAAGTTCTGAAATTAAAGAAAAAAATTATGAAGATATCAACTATTCACTGAAGTTTCTGAAATAATCAGAAAGCTTGAATCAAAGAGAGATTACATTTAAGGAGGATGTGTTATTGTTTAATTCAGTGGTTAAAGAAATAGAAAAATTAAATGGGAGCACTTTTCTGTTAAACTTTCCCCTCTGGCGGCTGGTATAAATAAGGGAGCTAGTATGGACCCTCCATTTCCCTTGAACAGGTGTTAACTTCTTCCTAGAGGGTTTAACTTCATGGTTAAGAGCATGGCCTCTGGGCTCAAATCTTTTGTGCCTGAATCCTAGACATGTCACTTGTTAAGTTTGCAACTTTTGGCAAGTTTCTAACTTTCTCTAAGTCTCAGTATTTAACTGTGTAATGTGGATAATATTTGTGAGGGTTAAATGCCACTGACAAACGGTAATTGGTATACATTTAAGCGCTCAATAAATTTGTCTATCAGGAGGAGTTTGGACATAGAGGGAGATGGTAGATAGATTCTGAAGGGAAATGTGAGAATTCGTTTAGAATGAACAGTTTCGAGGAAGATAACAACTGAAACGGGGGTCCTCCTTCCTATTCAGCTGCTAGAAAAAGAGGTGTGTTTAACAGGACAGAGAAAACAGGTTGAAAACTGGTGGCCCTGTGGGCACTGGAGTAGGGGAAACAGGTTAGAAGTGTTTCACACACAGACTGAAGAAGCTAAATACTACACATCCAGCAGAGCTGTGGATATCTACTTCAGTATGTCTGTGGGTCGATCTGTACAATGTTTCTCTTGAAAAGTCAGCAAGCGCTGTGAAGACAGAGCTCCAATCCTCTCTGACACTTGTTTAGGGGAGGGGCAGCAGCAGAGAAATCTCAGAGTGGAAGACAACCTACAAATACCTGCAGGGACATACGTGACTACTTGCCACTTTCCTCCTGGCATCAGAGCTCTCAAAGTAGTTTATCCGCTTTCATTGCCTTATTCATTCCCTTCATGCATCTTCCACAATCAGGCTTCTGTTTCACATTTTTTACTTCATTTTCCTCTGTAATGTTGTCATTGCAAAAATGAAGTGAACTTGCCTCAGTCCTCTTCCTTCTTGTCCTCAATAAACTATGAACTGGTAAATATATATCTTCTCTTTCTCTTATCGAGAAATCCACCCTTTAGGGCGTGAAATCCTACAATGTGTAAGACAAAATTGTTCTCTTATACTTAACTGTGTATATATAAACCTTCGCATTCATTATATACATTTATTATATTCAGTTGTTATTCATAATATATTTATTATATTCATATATATATATATATATATAATGAATGTGAACATCAATATCCCCTTAAATTTAAGCCCTCCAGGTAATAAATATTTTTGTCTTTATGAGCTACATAGGTCTGTAACACATATTTTCTTTTTTTCCTTTTTTCTTGTTCTTTTCTTACAACCTTTTCAAAATGTAATAACCATTCTTAGCTCAAGAAGAGATTTCACCTTTAGGCCATAGTTTGCTTACTGATGCTTTAAAATAAATAACTCTGAATTTGAGAAAAATACAACAAAACTCAATAATCAGTTATTCATGTTGGCTATGGTCCACTTTAATGCAAGTGAGCGACAACAAGTACTACGGTGAGAATATGCTTATCAGTTCCCAACACATCTGAGGAGTGAAGGTAAGTTGTGTGAAAGGAAAATAGAAATGGAGTCATTACTGGTAGGGAGAGCTCTCTCACATGGAGCCTCTGAGGAAGCCACTGAGGAAGTGTGACTTAGGCACATCTCAGCCGAGATGGAATCTGAACTTTGACTACCTATTGCTTTGACACAGGCATCCAGAGCATCTGTCCACGTTCCAGAAACTCAAGATACTTACCGGACTCTTACCCTAAAATAACTTGTGACAGAGAATCCCTTAAGGACAAATATTTCCTTTCCTGCGTCACAGTCAATCATAATCCCTGACAGCTTTAACAACCTTGTACCTTTTATCTTTATAAGTCCCTGACTCTTTCTCTTCCACAGAGCATCTCTGGGTTTTACCTGAATCTGTGTCTCCAGGATTGCAATTATCAAGACCCCAAATAAAACTTTGTTCTCTGCAGCCTCGATACTGATTATTGTTCGACAGTTGGGCCCCATAGTTTACGAATAAGTGAGACAAGTTCTTATCTCTTGGTTCATGCCTCTGATCTCCTTTTACTTGTTCAATTTAAATGTTATTTCCTAAGAATGACTGCCTCCTTATATTGAGATAAAGTTCTAATTTTCACCTTAGATCTAGTCATGTGACAAAGGAATTATTTTATTCCTTTGTCACATGACAAAGGAATGAGAAAATATACTCATTTTCTCAATCTCTTACGGATTGCTTTCACTTTGATACAGCAAAAATGTTACTGTTGAGAAAATTGTTTCTTTTGCCTGTTAATTTGATCCCCTCAACCTTTTCTTGTACATTTTCTATGCTACATTTAATCAATTTAAATTACTGACAGTTGATTTCCAGGCCTACCAATATACCACTTCTGCCTTTCAATACTCACTCACCTTGTTTCTTTGCACTTCTCTTTTCTGTCATTTTTGCTCCAAATTGCTCATATTTAAAAAGTCCTCTTGCAATATCATGCATAATTCACTCACAGATGTGAGGAGGAACAGCTGTAACATCTTTCTGCCAAGGCATACACTCATTCACAATGCCCAGTGGTTTCTCAGTTGTGTGTAGGGTTTTTCTGCTGGGATGGGTCTTTTATCATCTTCAAACATGCATGACTCAGCCACACATACTAGCTTCACAGAGTCTTCCCAGCTATAAAGTTTAGAACAAGCTTCGACTCCCAAGTATCTGCTATGGTCTGAATGTTTTGTACATTGAATTCCTATGTTGAAATTCCTATGTTGAAACCCTAATGCCCAATGTGATAGTATTAGTAGGTGGACCTTTGGGAAGTGCTTGAGTCGTAACAGTGGAACCATCATGAATGAAATTAATGCCTTACAAGAGGCTCCAGAGAGATCCCCTGCCCTTCCTACCATGTGAGGACACAGGGAGGTGGTGTCAGCTTATGAACCAGGAGGAAGGTCCTCACCAGAAGGCAAACACGCTAGTCTTGGACTTCCCAGCCTCCAGGACTGTGAGCAATAGTTGCTGCTGTTATAATGTACCAGTTGGTGGTATTTTGTTATAGCAACACGACTGGAGTAAGATCGCATCTTCCTACCCTAGAGGAGTAATTCCTAGACTAATTACCTAGTAAAATTTGAGCATTACCTCAGCATACACCAAGTGATGCTGGATGAGGTAAAATCCAGAAACAAGGTTGCTGAAGAGTTCTGTCATGATGTACTCTCACATACTATCACATACCTCAGAGATACTACATATTTACTCGTGTTAGGACCTTCACATGGCAGTGGTTTTCTCCATGGCAGTGTGAACACCAGCATCACTGCTACTTGCTACTCCTAAAGGAGCTTGAATGCCTCACTCCTCTTCCTTGTTTGAGAGCTATTCCACTTTTCACTTGGCTGACCTTCAAGCTACTTATCATAAGTGCCCATTCTCTTGATTTTCAGGAACACTCATTACTATTATATCCCTCAGGGCAATTTTAGAAGTTTAAAGCAAGGAAGAGTAGCTTCTTGTGATAAGAAAAAGAATAAGGTGGATTGTTGTTCATTTGTTGATCATTTATGAGTAGCTGTCATATGCCAGGCATTGGCGCATTGTGCTTTTGATGACAGAAGCAGTCCCTGCTTTCAAGTGGTCTCTGGTAAAGCTGGAAGGAGTTTCAACTGGACAGAATAGTATAACATAATGAGTACATAAGTGCCAGGACAGGGTGCCAGGGTGGGAAGGAGGACACAGAGAAAGAACAAGTTTATCATGAAATATTTTTGAAGAACAGGACACCTGATTTGTGTTTTGAAGGAAATGTAGAAGTGTGAAAGACAACAAAAAAGTTTCAGAAATGAACAGCCTAGGCAGAGGCTACAGCAAGATTTAAAAAGCAAGAGGGCACAAACCACAGAGCTGATCTCCCTGTGCTACGTGGCTGCTTCCCACTAGCTATCTATTTCACACTTGGTAGTGAGTGTATATATGTCCTGTGACCACCTAGAGGAGTGGGATAAGGAGGGTGGGAGGGAGACGCAAGAGGGAAGAGATATGGGGATATATGTATATGTATGGCTGATTCACTTTGTTATAAAGCAGAAACTAACACACCATTGTAAAGCAATTATACTCCATTAAAGATGTTAAAAAATAAAATAAAATTTTAAAAAAGACACGAGGGCATACAGAGCAATGGTGGTCCTAAACAACTGCCAATAGGTACGTATGACTGGAGTATAAGATCATTTGAGCAAGTAATGCAAAAGATACCAAAATGTGCAGTGGATAATCTAAGGTCAGGATATATCACCTTTCTTTTTTTCACTCTAGAAATACTTACTGAGTGACTCTTATGTGCCAATGATTGTTGTAGGTTCTGCAGTGAAAAAATCATGACTCTACCTGCACAGAATTTGCATTCTACCTAGGGAAGAGACCGAAAATAAACCAATACCAAAATATTGATATTGTTTGGCAGACGGGAACAAACATATGGAGAAAACAATATCAGAGATGGCATGGAGCATGTGTAGGTTAATGTGTGCACCTGCATGGGGATGCACAACAGCTGTTTTTTATAGGATGATCAAGGTCTCACTGATGTGGTGACATTTGACCAGAGACTTGAAGGTAGTCATATCCTATCTATTATCATAACCTCTAGTATCATATTCTATTTATATGTGTATGGATTACTTTTCTAGAACATTTCCAGAAGATGAAATTGTAAATGCAAGGGCCTTTGGATGGGAGAACGTTGAGTGTTGAAAGTACAAACTAAGAGGCTGGTGTTCCTGGTGTGGCAAGAGTGAGAAGAGCAGTGGATAAACTGGAGAGCCGGTGGTGGCGAAGGGGGTGCAGAAAAGATAGGACTTTTTAGAGTCTCTTTAAGTACTTGTTCCCTTGTGGCTCCCCACCTCTTAGACAGAATCAAGGAAATGTCTAGGCCCAGGCAGTGGAGAATAGGCATTTGGTAGTTTTTGCTAAAGAGTTAAGCTTAAAGGCCTAAAATCTTTATGGACAGAGAGAAATTTTGCTAAATTTCTTCTTTACTACATCAGAGTAATAGATGGATAAATCCAAAGAACTTTCCACAAAGGAAAAGCACCATCAGGATTTGCATAGTTTTTGTTTTGTCTTGTTTTTTAACAAGAGGGAAGGGAAATTACCATTACTATTTTTTTTTTTTTTTTTTTTTTCTTTTTGCTGTATGCGGGCCTCTCACTGTTGTGGCCTCTCCCGTTGCGGAGCACAGGCTCCGGACGCACAGGCCCAGCGGCCATGGCTCACGGGCCCAGCCGCTCCGCGGCATATGGGATCCTCCCAGACCGAGGCACGAACCCGTATCCCCTGCATCGGTAGGCGGACTCTCAACCACTGCGCCACCAGGGAGGCCCACCATTACTATTTTGAATCTGAGAAAGACTGGGGTAAAGAGAGGTTAAATGGCTCATTCACGGCAAACCTGGGCTTAAGAGTAGGACAGTCAAGAGTATTCTACATGATGCCCTCGGCCAATCACTTACTCAGAGGAAGGCCAATTATTATTTTTTTAATTAAATTAAATTAATTTATTTATACAGCAAGTTCTTATTAGTTATCTATTTTCTACATATTAGTGTATACATGTCAATCCCAATCTCCCAATTCATCCCACCACCACCACCCTTGCCCCGCTTTCCCCCCGTGGTGTCCATACGTTTTTTTTTCTCTACATCTATGTCTCTATTTCTGCCTTGCAAACCGGTTCATCTGTACCATTTTTCTAGATTCTACATATATGTGTTAATTTACGATATTTGTTTTTCTCTTTCTGACTTACTTCACTCTGTATGACAGTCTCTAGGTCCATCCACATCTCTACAAATGACCCAAGTTCATTCCATTTTATATATGTACTACGTCTTTTTTATCCATTCGTCTGTCAATGGGCATTTAGGTTGCTTCCATGACCTGGCTATTGTAAATAGTGCTGCAATGAACATTGGGGTGCATGTGTCTTTTTGAATTATGGTTTTCTCTGGGTATGTGCCAGCAGTAGTGGGATTGCTGGGTCATATGGTAGTTCTATTTCTAGTTTTTTAAGGAACCTCCATACTGTTCTCCATAGTGGTTGTATCAATTTACATTCCCACCAACAGTGCAAGAGGATTCCCTTTTCTCCACACCCTCTCCAGCATTTGTTGCTTGTAGATTTTCTGATGATGCCCATTCTAATTGGTGTGACTTTCAATACGCTTCCCTGGGGCAGTAGTGATTATCTTCCCAATAGCTTGGGCAGCTTGGTGAAGAAGATCAGAGGCTGACTTCAGCTTTTCATAGCTCTCCATCTTTCTACTTCCTAAATTCCCATTCCTTTTACTTGAGCAGTGGTTCATCAAATATGTAACAGCAGCAGAAGTTTCTCCTAGAAACTTGTTAGAAATGCAAATTCCCAGCTGAGGCTCCAGAAATCATTGTTTTGACAAGCCTTCTGATTCTCCCTAATGCTTGAGACCCCTTGCTCTCCTTCTGATCTGAGAGAGAGGGAGAGGGGGAAAGAGAGAGAAAGCCCAGGAAAGAATGCTGGAAAGTAAATTCAGAGAGCTTTTTATAGGGGCTTTTTACTGTGGTAACTCACAAATGGTTGAAAAAACCCCACAAATTGAAACATGTAGCTACTTTAAGCACTCTTTAGCAGAAATCAATCTTATTCCCGATCTATTACTTACTAGGTCATTTCCTCATAGGGATGACTAACAGCAATTCATCAGAAAATGCTTTTTATATTTAAATAACACTTTCTGTTCCAAGATGTCAAAATGTTTGACAAGTGGTCAAAATGCAGCTCACTAATATTCTCAACCCCATGGTAGTAAATAACCCACATCTACCATCACTGCTGTTTACTGGTGATTGCTTGTCTGGGAAAGTTGAAGCGCCTTTGCTATCTCTGTAGAAAGTCAATCACTAAAGGAGAAAACGTCCTTCATCTTGGTTCCCATAGGAAACCAAATTGATAAATTACTCACTGACTTCTATTATTGCATCTCAAGGATAGTTAACAATGCTCATCAAGGAAAAATCCCAAAGAACACTCTTGCCCTATCTCTGATTAACCCTGATTTGGGAAAATCATCTGGCTCAATCTACATTGAATTACAATATGAATGCTACTTAATTCCCTATTACTTCTGATTACACAGGATCAATGCCACTTGAAGAGAAAGAAGCAAAGGTTCACTACATTGGGGTCTCCTTGACAGCCAAGCCTGTGCCTTAGTCATTTTGACTCCCTAGTGACCAGCCTGGTATGTGGAATAGTATATGCGATCAGTAATTATTTCTTGAATGTATGATGTAGGAATGAGTCAAGATATTTTTAGAGTTGGAGTCATGGATCAAGAGGAGAAAACGTGGTTTAAAAGAAACTACTACAGGGCTTCCCTGGTGGCACAGTGGTTGAGAGTCCGCCTGTCGATGCAGGGGACGCGGGTTCGTGCCCCGGTATGGGAGGATCCCACGTGCCGCCGAGTGGCTGGGCCCGTGAGCCATGGCCGCTGGGCCTGCGCGTCCTGAGCCTGTGCTCCGCAACGGGAGGGGCCACAACAGTGAGAGGCTCGCGTACCGCAAAAAACCCACAAAAAACAAAAAAACTACTACATTCTCAGAAGCCGATGCTGCAATGAATGCTAATAACAACTTGACAATGTCCTCTGTCATTGCAAATAATGTGATACCAACATCTACTAATCAATAAAAAAAAAAGACTTTCAGAATTCAAAATTGGATAGGATTTTGAGCTGGGGATTCCTCTCACCCACCTTTTCTTAGGATAAAACTTGGAACTGTAGTGTCAACAGATAATATGCCAGTTTTCCACTTAAAATTGGAAAATTTAATCTAATTTCGGAGGCATGAAATAAAAACTGATGGGCAAATATTAGAATTTCCATCAATGAAAAAGCTTAATTTCTAAAATGCTGAAGGTTAGTTTATCAAAATACTGAAATTGCCTCATATCACAAGTCAAAGCACCCTCTCTTTACTAAATAAGGAGCTATAAAGTTGCACAATTACTGTCCATTTTTTTACTTGGTTTGAAAAAAAGTTGCTTGTTTTAAATAAAACAAAGTTCAACTGAAGTGACTATAATATCATCAGTCTTGTAAAACTCCTTGTGTTAGATTTCTTCTATCCCCAAGATGCCAACCACGCATATTAAACTGACTCTTGTTTTTTGCGTATGATTTCTGTACATCTTTCCTATTTGAATTTTCATGTTAAGTACCCTTGCTTAGAGTGTGGATTGTAACCACTCTGTTTAACACTCTATCACCAGTACCTAGAACAGTGCCTGCCACATAAGAAACACTTCATAAAATTTCTAAATTATCTTGATTAAAATCCATACTCATCCTAGCTTTAAGCACATGAAGACAGAAATAGGTTCCAACTGCATAAGAACACGTGAATAATCCAGAGAAAATGTTAACTGTAAGTACAAATTATCTGTTGATTAAAATACAGAACATGTCTGAGATTTGGAATTACTTCCTAATAACCCTGAGTCAGAGCTGTGGTAAGGGCTTACTGGGGGCATGTTACCATTTTCTGAGGACACACTCAGAAAAGGAAGAAGTGGATGAGAGAGCATGCAAGATTTTCCAGGCTCAAAATGGAACTTGACTCATCTGCATGGAACCATCCGGCAAAACACAGAAGAGCTCACTCTTCTGCTGGATTAAGCTCACCCTGGTGGAACGGAATGGAACAGAAACGAGAGACTGAGGTCTAGGTTTTGAGGATCTTCACTCCACTTACCTGCTTTCACAGGACCAGGCAACGGACAAGAAGAAATGTGCAACTGTTGCTGTGTACCTCTAAACAAATACAGTCACCCTATGTAATAGAATGTGTCCTAAATCTGACCAATTAGAATAATTCCTCCATTCTTGGTGGAGTAGCTCTGATAGAAATGGACAGAGCTGGGCTCGGGGTGGGAAGGGGGTGGTTTCCTTCTGTTACAAGCTCTAAACTTTCTTCAATTTTCCTATGATTTAAGCCTAACTAAAATGTATGGACTTTTGAAAAAGAGTAGGTACTAAAGTTAAGTAAGCTGAGAGTGTTGAGGGTGAAAAAAATGATAACAAATTTAAGAAAATGTAGAATTATTACTATGAGAATTACCAGAACTGTGTTTGTTCCAAATATGAGCCTGCTGTAGCATTTTAATTAGGAATAGAATTAAACAGAAATTCACTTGTTGTCACCATCTGATAATATTACCAGAGACTTCCCTTAAGGAAATTTAAAATTATTTATTCTATGTAAATCTCTGCAAGTCCTTAATTTCAACCTTATTATAAGAAATAACACACAGTATCAACAAGCTGGCAGAATTTTGACAATTCTCCTGCCTCCCTCCATTCCGCCTGCTTTTCCTCTTTCCCTCCCTCCCTTTCCCTCCTCTTCCCTCCCTCCCTTTCTTTCCACAAAGCAAAGAAATGGGTATATAGCAAATAGTAGGGATCACACGCTTTCATCACAGGGCTTGGGAATGTGGACTCTCACAAAAACAGACTTGATTTTAAATACTGTATCTGTGCCTTACTAGCTGTGTGACCATGAATAATTTAATCATTCTGTGCCTCAGTTTGTCTGGCTGTAAAATAGGTGCAAACAGTACCTACCTCTTAGGATTGTTGTGAGGGGGGATTCCCACTGGTTTTAAAATAGTATTTAGCACAGAGGAAGCATAATAATTATTATTTTTCACTTCTCTGAATATATAACATTTAGTATTGGGATTCATAGTCTCAAAATCTAACACTCACTGATGTGAATATCTGATTAGCTAAATGGAGAAAAACATTGTTATAGTAATTATTTCTTTAGTTTCTCGTTTTGTGTTTTTAACTGAAAACCAGAATCACAATTTCTTGTTATTATCTCTTATCAATGAACAGTATAAGACTATAATATTATTTTTGACAAGGCACTGAATATTTGAAATGAAGAAAACTAAGAAATAGTAGTAAATAAAACTTTCTTGTGCTAATCCCAAGTGAAAGATGAAATTAATGATGATATATATGTGGAAACTCTGGAGAAGTCATACAGAGAGAACCTCAAGTACTTGAGGCACACTTGAAATTCAAATGACACTAAATGACTAAGTCTTAAATCAAGAACCCTTCACTAAAATTAAAAACACAAATGCTTTCTTTTTCTTGATTTCTTGTAGGAAGTGAAAGAGTACTTGGTAGGTGTCAGACTATTTTAAAAAGCAGGTTATAGAGATGATATTTCAGGAGTGTAAAAATACTAAGGCGGATCTCATAAATGATTGGTATATTATTTAATTCAGGTTAGCATCAGAACTGTCAATGTTTGTTTATTAAGCAATGCAATCCTTTAGGTAGGAAGCATGGTTCTTTGGAGAAGTTGATAGACACAAGATACACAAACTGGAATATGGTGAAAAAACACACAGTATAGATTTTTTTAAATTAAACCTAGGAATTATTTAACATGGCCATTTCTTTGGGTTGAAGAAAGAAATTCATATAGATTTTCCTGGTTCAGGCTCCAGTGAGGTCTATAGGCAAATTTGCAACTAGAGCAAGATTCAGACCTATTTCCATTTTTGTGCTTACGTCTTAAATATGTCCAGTTCCTAGAGCATAGAGGAAAGCACTAGATTGGCCATGGCATGAAACAGGTTAGAATTCTGGCCCTGCCACTTAATAACTGTGTACGGCTTAAATGGGCAATTTGCTAAACTTCATGAATTTCAATTCCCACCCTCCAACCCCCACCCTGGGCAAAATGAGTCTAATCCTTTTGCTACCGACTCTAGAGAGTTAGGATGGTCTGAGGAGAAAATGTACATAAAAGTGCTTTGAAAATTATTTAATGCTTTAAAAATATTATTTATCATTATTATTTCAAGATGAGGGAAAACTCCCCCTCCTCTAATATATTCAGTTTTTTATGGCCAGCTAGATCTTCCAGAAAGCTACATAAAAACTGAACATTTTAACAATACTCGGCAATGTTTAGATGTTAAAAAAAAATTATCCAAACTGGGACATTTCTTCTTAAACAGTTCTAAAAGTAATACATATATATTGCAATGAATTTGGAAATACAGAATGAGAACGGGAGGAAGTAAAGGTCACCCTGACTCTCTTATTTCTTGAGTTAACCACTGATAAATAATTTTTAAATTTTCTTTGGGTCTTTTTGCTCTATGTGTGTGATATTCAAAACCAAGTTGTGAATATGCTATATTTATTATTTAACATTCTTCTCTTCTCACTTGACATTTTACAAAAAACAATTTTAATTTGTTAGTTTCTGTATTGTTTCCGATTCTAAGCATCATAAAATACTTAATAGTGAAGGTTACCTATGAGCTATTATGTAAAAAAAAGTTCAGCATATATAACCTAAATAAATATATTAGAAATTCATATGCTTTAAAGCAGTGATCCCCAACTGTTTTGGAGCTAGGGACCGGTTTCCCGGAAGACAATTTTTCCACCAACAGGGTGGGCGGGGGAGGATAGTTGGTTCAAGCTGTAATGGGAGCGATGGCGAGCCATGGGGAGCAGCAGATGAAACTTCGCTCGCTCGCCCGCCGCCCACCTCCTGCTGTGCGGCCCAGTTCCTAACACAGCCAGGGGGTTGGGGACCCCTGCCTTAAAGGATATCCCTATGTTTTTATGTGATTGACCATTTCAAAAGTTTCATAGACAATTCCAATATTTATATTTAATTAAAGACCATGAAACTTTTTTTTAGTATTTTTAAATAAAAGATAGTTAAAGATTACTTCATTTAAAAGCTAATAACAAACCTCTAGAACACTTCCTTGTACTTAAGTGAGGTGTTAGATTAAAAAAGCACTATAGAAGTACAGATTATACTTGACTTTAAATAAAAATCTGAATAAATACTATAGAATTGTTATCTCCCCTTTATTCTATTAATAATTGGTAATAGGAATATTATGGAGAATGATTGAAGCTTAATAGTCATATGTCAATTACCAAGATCACATCTGTGTGGTACAATGAATTTGCAAAGGTAGACTATCAAATATATTTTATTGTCAAAGGTGGTCTGCCAACTGGCAAGTCATTTAGTAAGTTATGCTCTAAAATATATCATTTACTGATACCCAAGAGACATCTCGGTATATCATTAATAGTGCAGAAACTCGAAGCCAGGGATATTTTTGTCTTTATAATTAATTTGAGACAGCAGCTAAGAAAAACCAGAATAATAACACTAATAACCTTCAAATTAATTTTGACCCTAAGCTATAGCAATTTCAACAGAAGTTAGTATATTTACATACAAATTAAAATTCCTAAACTTGTATTACAATTGATGCAATGTTTTTATGAAATACTACCTGTATAATATTTCATTAAAATAATAAAATGAGGGCCTCCCTGGTGGCGCAGTGGTTGAGAGTCCGCCTGCCGATGCAGGGGATACGGGTTCGTGCCCCGGTCTGGGAGGATCCCATATGCCGCGGAGCGGCTGGGCCCGTGAGCCATGGCCGCTGAGCCTGTGCGTCCGGAGCCTGTGCTCCGCAACGGGAGAGGCCACAACAGTGAGAGGCCCGCGTACAGAAAAAAAAAAAAAAAAAAAAAAAAAAAAAAAAAAAATAATAATAATAATAAAATGAGAACAATATAGAAATGTCATAAATGTTTGTGTCCTAGAAAGGATTTAGAGGGAATTTCTGGTAGTATAAATTAATACATGATTATTATTATTAATCATATTACTTTTATTTATAAAGCATCCAAACATACACATCTGTAATCTTGTATGTCTTTACCATCAAGAGAAATATATTCCAGAATTAATTTTAAAAACACTGCTTTTACTGTGCTTATGTTTTCTAGTTGAGAAGTCTGGACTTTAAGCATTTTTAAATTATAGAACTAATCAGAAAGCAGGAGGAAACCAACAATACAACTGATGGCATTTGTTAATATAAACCTTTGTGTAAAAATGTTATGAAACTAAGAATGGAAAAAGAATAGAATTATTCATCAACAAATGGCTATTTTTAAAAATCTAGTTAATAGTATACTACCTGGGTTATTCTCTTACTTGAAAAAATTACAGTATATTAGGTTGTCCTAATTTGGAACTATGTAACTGCCACTCTCATGTTTCTAGTTTTACTAGAAGAGTGCATTTTTTTGGTATAAGCGTAAGAAAAAAAAAAAAAAACTGGAACATTCCATAGTGCAGTTTCCTTCCTCCCTTTCCCCAACAGAAAAAATAAGAAATACTGTACCTAACCAACAGATCTGATGATTCCAAAAGGGACAAGTCTCTATTCTGAAACACTATTCAAGTCAGAACATTCCAAATTACGATTTTGCAAGACACTGGAAAATTATGGCATGAAAAATAGAAGAATATTTCTAATGCACTATAAAATGTATTCCTCAAAGCAAAAGAGCTAATGGAAGGCCAGAGCACTTAATGGATAAAATATAATCAAATGAAACAGAAGCATGTTCCAAGCTGAAAGGCAACAATATCACTCTTCTCACATAATTGGATAGTAGACATAACCCAGTAAGATCAGGTTTAAAAACATTTAAATATATATAAATACACATATGTATAAATAACATATATAGCACCTGAAGTAAATACATATTCGTATTCATATATTAAAGAATCACTTTGAAATTTAAAAATATTTTTTTAACTATTGAAAAATAAACAGCTAGTGAAAAAATAAGTTTTCTTTGCAAAACTTGACTCTGGAAACAAAGATTCTTCAAATGCTTCTACAAGAACTTGTCTCTTTATTTTAAATATAACCAAATAAAAAAATAAAAAATATAATCAAATATGTGAAATAGAAGGCAAATGTTCATGAAAGCAGACATATATACATGCACATATATGCATATATATATTTATACACATAATTGGATAATATAATTAATATATATAATACACATAAAACACACATCTTCCTTAACTTACTATGGCATTGCATCCTGATAAACCCATCATCAATTGAAAATATCATAAATTGTAAATGCTTATAGTACACCCCATCTACCAACCGTCATAGTTTAGCCTAGTCTACCTTAAATGTGCTCAGAACACTCACATTAGCCTAAAGTTGGGCAAAATCATCTAACACAAAGCCTATTTTATAATAATCTGTTGAATATCTCATTTGTTTTATTGAATACTGTACTGAAGGTGAAAACCAGAACGGTTGTAAGTGTGTCAGTTGTGATCGAGTCGCTGAGTGGGAGGAGTGGCTTGCTGCTGCTGCCCAGCATCACAAGAGAACATCATGCTGCATATCAGTAGTCTGGGAAAAGTATAGTTTCTACTCTAAATTCAAAGTAGACTTTGAAAAAATGAAAAAATTCAAACTATAGTTTCTACTAAACGAGTATCACTTTCACACCATGGTAAAGTTGAAAAATCGCTAAGTCGAACCATTGTAATTCGGGAAATGTCTGTCTGTAAATTTTTGTATAATATATGTGTATGCACATGTATATTTCAAACAGGAATTTAGACTGTTTGCTACATCTCTTCTTAGAAGCAGACTAGGCCCAAAATCTATGCCTCAAGCCTTTGGTGAATAGCTAATGAATTCAGTATTCAAACAGGGATTAAAAATATTGACTTGGAAATTCAGGACAAACTTACTACTAAAAAGGTTTTACACTTTTTACTTAAAAGAACATAGTTAGGTACACATGATTAGACTCTACCAACTGAAATAAATTATTGCCGATTTGGCTAGAGTTGTTGATCACCACAAAATTCTCTCTTGTGGACAACTATGGCTTACATATTAAATGGAAGGCTTTAGGCAGTTTTTGTACTTGTTTCCTTAGACCTAAATGGTCCACATAATGATAAAAAGCCAAATAAGAAAAAAGTGTAAAATGATGTGCTTTTCAAGCCCAACAAAATTGTTTTTTTTTTTTTTTTTTTGCATTACGCGGGCCTCTCACTGTTGTGGCCTCTCCCGTTGCGGAGCACAGGCTCTGGACGCGCAGGCCCAGCGGCCATGGCTCACGGGCCCAGCCGCTCCGCGGCATGTGGGATCCTCCCGGACAGGGGCACGAACCCGCGTCCCCTGCATCGGCAGGCGGACTCTCAACCACTGCGCCACCAGGGAAGCCCCAAAACTGTTCTCATACTAAAGCTCATCCGTGTGCTAACAGTGCAGTTTCCATAGGCAGGTGTTTCTGGTACTAAAGTTTTCACGTTAACTGAGGCTCTATTTTTGATTTCAGTTTAAAGGTGTTGCTAGTGATTGAATCTACTCAGTAGTGCACGTTTATGAATAAGACTCTGAATATTAAAATTCTTACATGTACTCTCTAAATTCATTGAGATTCAGTCAAATAGAAAGATATCATATACCAAGAAGATTCCTTTGTATATGATGTACAATGGAGTAACAGATTAATTTTCCTTTCTGGACAACTTAATGATACTGATTAACATTAAAAAACTTCAACAGTTACATATTTAAAAAAAAAGACTGGGGTACAAGGCAGATAATTAGTAGTATTACCTTTAAAGGCTTTTGTTAGAGGAAGTGAATGTTAACAACTCTTTATAAATTAAAGTTGCCCTCTCCCAGGAACTTCAATACTGTATCAGAAAAAAATAAAATAAAATTCTCAACTATTGCTTTGAAGAAAGGGAACAATTCCCATTTTCTATAACATTACTTCTGAAATCAACACCCTTATTCAACAACCTTGATATCATTTCTGATAATGAGTCAGTGAAAAGAGTGATTAGACAAATGGTACAATTCAGAGAGAAAATAAGATGCAGAAAGAAATTCAGAAAGAAAATAAGATGCCACGTGAGTTCTCCCAGGTCATCCAATCAACTCCTGGAAGAGTTAAAAATAGAAGCTAAGACTAATTCCCACAGCTACTGCCAGATCAGAGCCTGACAACTTTGCATTGTGGTAGCTTCAACCTCTCCTGCTACTGGGATTACCTGCATTGAGACATCTTCCTATGAGGTTCAGTCATTTCAAGGTTTGCTTTAAAATGGAGAGGGGTGGGAAAAGGTTCATAATTTTAGGGAAAATCTGTGGTAATGAGACCTCATCGTAAACTGCTCACGAGAATTAGAAAGATAAAAACTGGAAATGTTTACTAACCCTTACTATGTCTCAAACACTGCAATAAGTTCCCTTTTATGTTATCTTCTTTAATCTTCACAACA
This sequence comes from Mesoplodon mirus, assembly GCF_964341445.2. Classification (NCBI taxonomy): domain Eukaryota; kingdom Metazoa; phylum Chordata; class Mammalia; order Artiodactyla; family Ziphiidae; genus Mesoplodon; species Mesoplodon mirus. The sequence goes on along the minus strand of NW_028295128.1, from coordinate 2,623 downwards.
ACCCTGTGATTTTCCTGTTTTAAATATCCAGAAACAATTCACAGTGGTTAAGTAACTTACCCTAAGTCATAGAGATAGAAAACAATAGAGGTAGGATTCAAACTAGGTGAGGTTCAAAGTTCAAATTCACTTCCTGAAAAACATGATTAGAACATAAATGGTAGCCAAAACTCCCCAAAATAAACTAAAAGATTAAAAGAAAGAGAGAAAGGAGGGGAGGAGGGCCTTGTGAGCTGCATACCTTAAAAATAATGTTTAGACTTTTCGATTGATCTTAAAAATGACCAAAAGCTAGCTGCCTGAGAGCTCTAAGAATAAAATTATTAACAAACTAAACAAAAAACATTGATTTTTATACTCACTTTGAGATCAACCCAATTGCTTTCCTTTCATAACACTGTACTGCCATTTTATTTCATTTTCTATTATATTTATTAAGGGATATTTTAAAGACAAGTATTTTGCCTAACAGGTTAATGATTTTTTTTTTCTTCTAAACAATGACCAAGATGCCAATCCTCCTCCCCTTATTCAATGGACTAATTAGTGTCAGATCATTTTAGGGTCATATTTAATTTTTGTGGTGAAATAGTGATTTCACAAACCCTGTGGAGATGTTACACATCCACTATAACATGCATGCAGGTGGAAAAAATTTTCAACTGATGTAGATTTTGCTTTCTCTCTGAGTGTATTCTTCACAATCAATGAGATAGAAAAAGACATAGAGATAAGAGAACTGTTGACTAATATTTTCTTATGAAAATCTGTATCTTGGGCTTCCCTGGTGGCGCAGTGGTTAAGAATCTACCTGCCAATGCAGGAGACATGGGTTCGAACCCTGGTCTGGGAAGATCCCACATGCCGCAAAGCAACTAAGCCCATGCGCCACAACTACTGACCCTGTGCTCTAGAGCCCGCAAGCCACAACTACTGAGACCGTGCGTCGCAACTACTGCAGCCGGTGTGCCCTAGAGCCCGTGCTCTGCAACAAGAGAAGCCACCGCAATGTGAAGCCCGCGCCGCAGTGAAGAGTAGCCCCAGCTCCCCACAACTAGACAAAGCCCATGCACAGCAACGAAGAACCAACACCACCAGGAATAAATAAATAAATAAATAAATTACTTAAAAACAATAAAATCTGTATCTTGCATTTTCAATTTTCTGAAAGTTCAAATCCATTGTGGTTGAAAAAAGAAGAGTAATGTCATATGTTTTCTTGTCCTGGGAAAATGGACTGTGCTTGGTTGAGTGTGTTTATTTATTTATTTATTTTATTGCCAAAATTTATTTTTTATTATTTTTATATCTACTAGTACTTATTTGAATTCTACTCACTGTTTTTTTTTTTTTTTCATCTTTGTTGGAATACAATTGCTTTACAATGGTGTGTTAGTTTCTGGTTTATAACAAAATGAATCAGTTATACATATGTTCCCATATCTCTTCCCTCTTGCATCTCCCTCCCTGCCACCCTCGTTTTCCGACGCCTCTAGGTGGTCCCAAAGCACTGAGCTGATCTCCCTGTGCTATGCGGCTGCTTCCCACTAGCTTCTATCTTACGTTTGGTATATATGTCCATGCCACTCTCTCACTTTGTCACAGCTAACCCTTCTCCCTCTCCATATCCTCAAGGCCATTCTCTAGTAGGTCTGTGTCTTTATTCCCGTCTTACCCCTAAGGTCTTCATGACATTTTTTTTTCTTAGATTCCATATATATGTGTTAGCATACGGTATTTGTCTTTCTCTTTCTGACTTACTGGTTGAGTGTCTTGAACTGCTCAAACTTTAAGGTCCATCACCTCTAATTTGCACCTTACCAAAACCTCAGACAAGAAACAGGAGAAAGGGTAGTGCCATCCATAATTCATTCCCACCACACCTACAAAAATAGTCACAAGGAACTTGTGCAGAATAGCAATTCTTTTGTATTAGGAAGGCAGTTTTCAAAATTAACTGGTATTGGTTCATTTCGTTGTTTAATAAATATCTTGCAAATGCCTATAATAAAGCCAAATACCAAACTGACCATTTAAGTTGCAGGAATTTTTACGGTCTTGATAGTTTACTATTTTCAAGTAACAGTTTACATTTGAGCGCTCACCACAATATATAATACCAATGAGCTCCCGAGAAATCTAAACGTTTATAGAATACACCAAATGCTACTGTCTCATGCCTTGCTTTGCAATCCTGGAGTGCTTTCTCCTAGGGAGATGATGTAAGAAATATAAGCTAGATATCTCTTCTACGGGATCACCAGCCATGTCTCAACTAACTTTTATCAGTGGAGACTCTCAGTACATACATATTTATTTATTATAAAACTCTTCGGTACTGATCATTAGGTAATTCTGGTAAATGTGGGCACGTAATAATAGTTAAGAATGTCAGCCCCATTTCATTTCAGCTTGATCCACTGCAGAAAAGCACAAACTAGATGAAAGCAATTTCCCCAAGAACAACTCACTTCCTTGAGATGAGAGATAGATAAACTTGGGTGAACAATGATTTGTCACAATTTATTTTTGAGGGTAGTGGTTTAAAAAAAGTGCTAATGTAATCTTTTCAGAATGAATCCTTTTAAAAATGCATTAATTCTCCAGTGAATATAGCTTATAA